>NC_090746.1:42119369-42264369 GCF_036898095.1 Palaemon carinicauda | reverse complement strand
AAATTAAAATTAAAATTATAATTAAAATGAAAATGAAAATGAAAATGAAAATGAAAATTATACTTAAAATCAAAATTAAAATTAAAATGAAAACTAAAATTATAATTATAATTATAATTATAATTATAATTAAAATTAAAATCAAAATTAAAATTAAAATTAGAAATGAAATTATAATTCCAATTGAAATTAAAATTAAAATTAAAATCAAAATAAAACTTAAAATTATAATTAGGATTAAAATTAAAAGTAAAATTAAAGTTAAAACTATAATTATATTTATAATTATAATTATAGTTAAAAAAAATTATAATTAAAATTAAAATTAAAATTATAATTATAATTAAAAATAGAGTTAAAATTAAAATTGAAATTATAATTATAATTTTAATTATAATTATAATTATAATTAAAATTGAAAATGAAATTATAATTATAATTTTATTTATAATTATAATTTTAATTTTAATTATAATTATAATTATAATTATAATTAAAATGAAAATTAATATTAAAATCAAAATTAAAATTGAAATTAAAATTATAATTAAAATTAAAATTAAAGTTAAAACTATAATTATAATCATAGTAATAAATAAAATTAAAATTAAAATGAATATCAAAATAGAAATTAAAATTAAAATTAAAATTGAAATTAAAATTAAAATTAATATTAAAATTATATTTATAATCATTATTATAATTATGATTAAAAATAAAATTAAAATCAAAATTAAAATTATGATTATAATTATAATTAAGATTATAATTATAATTATAATTGAAATTAGAATTAAAATTATAATTATAAATACAATTGAAATTGAAATTAAAATTGAAATTATAATTATAATGATCATTATAATTATAATTAAAATCAAAATTAAAATTAGAATTAAAATTATAATTATAATTATAATTATAGTCGAAATTATAATTATAATTAAAATTTAAATTGAAATTAAAATCATAATTATAATTATAATTATAATTATAATCATAATTGAAATTAAAATTAAAATTAAAATTAAAATTAAAATTAAGTTAACATAACATCAATATTAAAATTAAAATTAAAATTTAAATTAACATCAAGATTAAAATTAAGATTATAATTATAATTGAAATTGTTATTATAATTATAATTATAATTAAAAATAAAATTAAAATTAATATTAAAATTAAAATTAAAATTAAAATTATAATTATAATTATAACTGTAATTATAATAATAATAATGATAATAATAATAATCATAATTATAATTATAATTATTATTATAATTAGAATTAGAATCAAAATTTAAATGAAAATTAAAATTAAAATATAATTATATTTATAATTATAATTGAAATTAATATTAAAATTAAAATCAAAATTAAAATTATAATTATAATTATAAATATAATTATAATTAAAATTAAAATTAAAATTAAAATTAAAATTAAAATTGAAATTGAAATCATAATTATAATTATAATTATAATTATAATCATAATTAAAATTAAAATTAAAATTATAATTATAATTATAATTATAATTATAATTTTAATTTCAATTTCAATTTCAATTTTGATTTTAATGTTAATGTTAATTTTTATTTAAATTTTAATTTTAATTCCAATTTCAATTTCAATTAATTAAAATTGAAATTAAAATTAAAATTATAATTATAATTATAATTATAATTATAATCAAAATAAAATTATAATTAAAATTAAAATTAAAATGATAAGAATAATGATAATGATAATGATAACAATAAAATTGATAATGATAATTAAAATTAGAATTAAAATTGAAATTAAAAATAAAATTAAAATTATAATCCTAATCATAATTATAATTATAATCAAAATTAAAATCAAAATTTAAATTAAAATTAAAATTAAAATTAAAATTATAATGAAAATTAAGATTATGATAAAAATTAAAATTAAAATTAAAATTATAATTATAAATAAAATTGAATTTGAAATTAAAATTATAATTATAATTATAATTATATTTATAATAATAAATTAGAATTAAAATTAAAATTATATTTAAAATTATCATTAAAATCAAAATTACTATTATAATTATAATTAAAATTAAAATTAAAATTAAAATTAAAATTCAAATTATAATTAAAATTAAAATTAAAATTAAAATTTAAATCAAAATTAAAGTTAAAAGTGAAATTAAAATTAAAATCATAATTAAAATTACAATCATAACTAAAATTAGAATTAAAATTAAAATTAAAATCATAATTATAATTAAAATTTTAATTATAATTATAATTAACATTAACATTAACATTAAAATTAAAATTGAAATAAACAATAATATTTAAATTAAAATCAAAATTATAATTATTTATTATAATAATAATAATAATAATAATAATAATAATAATAATAATAAAAATAATAATATTATCATAAATATTTATATTTATAAATATAATTATAATTATTATTAAAATTATAATTAAAATTGAAATTAAAATTGAAATTAAAATGAAAAATAAAATTAAAATAATAATTATAATTATAATTTTAATTGGAATTAAAATTGAAATTAAAATTAAAATTGGAATTAAAATTATAATTTTATTTTTAATTTTAATCTTAATTTTAATTTTAGTGTTAATCTTAATTTTAATCTTAATTTTAATTTCAATTTTAATTATAATTATAATTATAATTATATGTTTAATTTTGATTTTAATATTAATTGTAATTATAATTTTAAGGAATTATAATTAAAATCAAAATTAAAATTAAAATTAAAATCATAATTATAATTAAAATTAAAATTAAAATTAAAATTAAAATTAAAATTATAATTATAATTAAAATGAAGTGATAATGATAATGATAATGATGATGATAATGATAATTAGAATTAAAATTAATATTAAAATTAAAAATAAAATTAAAATCATAATTATAATTATGATTATAATTATAATCAAAATTAAAATTATTATTAAAATTAAAATTAAAATTAAAATTATAATTTTAATTATAATTATAACTAAAATCAAAGTTAAAATTGGAGTTAGAAATAAAATTTAAATTAACATTTTAATTATAATAATAATTATAATTATAATTGAAATTAAAATTAATATTAAAATTATAATTTTAATTAAAATTTAGATTAAAATTAAAATTGAAATTAAAATATTAATTATAAATAAAATTAGAAATAAAATTAAAATTAAAATTAAAATTATAATTTTAATTATAATCAAAATTAAAATTATTATTAAAATTAAAATTAAAATTAAAAATAAAATTATAATTTTAATTAAAATTAAAATTAAAATTAAAATTAAAATTATAATTATAATTAAAATTTAAATTAAGATTAAAATTAAAATTATAATTATAATTATAATTATAATTATAATAAAAAAAATGAAAATTAAAATTAAAATAAATATTAAAATTAATATTAAATTTAAAATTTAGATTATAATTAAAATTAAAATTTAAAATCAAATTAAAATAATAATTGGAATTAGAATGAGAATTAGGATTAGAATTATAATTATAATTAAAATCAAAATTAAAATTAAAATTATATTCAAAATTAATATTAAAATTGAAATAAAAATTATAATTATAATTATAATCAAAATTAAAATCAAAATTAAAATTAAAATTACAAATAAAATTATGCTTATAATTAAAATTAAAATTAAAATTAAAATTATAATTATAATTATTATAGTAATTATAATTATAATTATAATTATAACTAAAATTAAAATTTAACTTATAATTATAATCATAATTAAAATTAAAATTAAAATTAAAATTAAAATCAGAATTATAATTGAAATTATAATTATAATTATAATTATAATTATAATTGAAATTTCAATTTTGATTTTAATTTTAATTCTAATAAATTAAAATTAAAATTATAATCAAAATCAAAATTGAAATTAAAAATGAAAATAAAATTAAAATTATAATGATAATTATAATCAAAATCAAAATTGAAATTAAAAATGAAAATAAAATTAAAATTATAATGATAATTATAATGATAATGATAATGATTAATTAAAATTATGATTATAATTCAACTCAAAATTAAAATTAAAAAGAGAATAAAAATAAAAATAAAAATTATAATTTTAATTAAAATTAAAATTGAAATTAAAATTTAAATTATAAGTATAATTAAAATTAAAATTTAAATTAAAATTAAAATTAAAATTAAAATTATAACTATAATTAAAATTAAAATTATAATTAAAATTAAAATAATAATTATAATTATAATTATAATTATAATTATAATTATAAATATAATAATAATTAAAATTATAATTATAATTTTAATATCAATTTTAATTAAAATTATAATTATGATTATAATTATAATTATAATTATAATTATAATTATAATTATAATTTAAATATAAATTTAAATTTAATATTAATTTTAATTTCAATATTATTTTAATTTTGTTAAAGTTGATTTGAATTTTAATTTTAATATTAATATTAATTTTGATTTTAAAGTTAATTTCAATTCATTTATATTAAAATTAAAATCAAGATTAAAATTGAAATTAAAATTAAAATTATAATTATTATTATAATTATAATTAAAATAAAATTAAAATTAAAATTAAAATTAAAATGGTAATGATAATGATAATGAAAATGATAATTAAAATTAAAATTAAAATTTAAATTATTAAAATTAAAATTTTAATTATAATTATAATTTTAATTATAATTAGAATTATAATTAAAATTAAAATTAAAATAAAACCAAAATTTATATTAAAATCATAATTATAATTATAATTATAATTAAAATTAAAATCATAATTATATTTAGAAATAAAATTAGGATAAAAATTAAAATTAAAATTAAAATTAAAATTATAATTATAATTATAATTATAATAATAATAATAATTATAAAAAAATAAAGTTAAAATTAAAATCAAAATTAAAATTATAACTATAATTTTAATTATAATCATGATTATAATTATAATTTAAATTAAAATTAAAATTATAATTATAATTATATTTAAAATTAAAATAAAAATGATAATTATAATTATAATTATAATTATAATTAAAATTATAATTATATTTATAATCATAATTATAATCATAATTAAAATTAAACTTAAAATTAAAATTAAAATAAAAATTAAAATGAAAATGAAAATTAAAATTAAAACTAAAATTTAAATTATAATTATAATTATAAATATAATTATTATTGAAATTAATATTAATATTAAAATTAAAATAAAAAACTATAATTAAAATTATAATCATAATCAAAATTATAATAATAATTATAATTAAGATTAAAATTGAAATCAAAATTGAAATTAAAATTAAAACTATAATTATAATAAAAATTAGAATTAAAATTAAAATCAAAATCAAAACTATAATTAAAATTATAATTATAATTATAATTATAATTGTAATTATGATTAAAATTAGAATTAAAATTTAAATTGAAATCAAAATTAGTATTAAAATTAAAATTAAATTTAAATTTAAATTAGAATTAGAATTAGAATCAGAATTAGAATTAAAATTAAAATTTAATTTAAAAATAAAATTAAAATTAAAATAATTATAATTATAATTATAATTAAAATAAATATATTTATAATTATAATTATAAATAAAATTAAAATTAAAATTAAAATTAGAATTAACATTAACATTAAAATTTACATTAAAATTCAAATTCAAACTCAAATTATAATTATAATTCTAATTTTAATTTTAATTTCAATTTTGATTTTAATTATAAATTAATTTAATTTTTAATTTTAATTCAAATGATAATTATAATCATAATCAAAGTTTTGATTTTAATTTTAATTTTAATTTTAATTTTAATTTTAATTATAATTATAATTATAATTAAAATTACAATTTTAATTTGGATTTTAATTATTATTATAATTTTAATTATAATTATAATTTTAATTATAGTTTTGATTTTAATTTTAATTTTAATTTTAATTTTATGTATAATTATAATTAAAATTATAATTATAATTATAATTATAATTTAAATTTTAATTTTAATTTTAATTTTAATTTTAATCTAAATGTTAATTTTAATTAAAATTAGGATTTTAATTTTAATTATAATTATAATTATAATTACAATTATAATTTCAATTTGAATTTTAGTTTTAATTTTAATTTTAATTTTAATTATAATTTGTAAACATTTTAATTTTAATTTTAATTCTAATTTCAATTTTAATAATTATGATTTTAATTTTAATTTTAATTTTAATTTTAATTTCAATAATTATAATTTTAATTTTAATTTTAATTATCATTATCATTATCATTATAGTTATCATTATCATTATCATTTTAATTTCAATTTTAAATTTAACTTTTATTTAAATTTTATCCTAATTACAATTATAATTATAATTATGATTATAATTATAATTATAATTTCAATTTCAATTTTAATTTTAATTTTGATTTTAATTTTAATTTTAATTCATTAATTTTAAAATTAAAATGAAAATTAATATCAAAATTAAAATTAAAATTAAAATTAATATCAACATCAAAATAAGAATTAAAATCAGAATTTTAATTTTATTTTAAGTTTTAATCTTAAATTTAATCATAATTATAATTATAATTATAATTATAATTTTTATTTCTATTTTAATTTTTATTTTAATTATGATTATAATTTTAATTTAATTATAATTATAATTATAATTATAATTATAATTATAGTTTTAATTTTAATATTATTTTAATTTTACGTTTAATTTTATTTCAATTAAAATTTTAATTAAAATTATAATTATAATTTTAATTTCAAATTTAATTTTAATTATAATTATAATTTTAATTTTGATTATAATTTTGATTTAGATTTTGATTTTAACTTAATTATAATTTTTTATTTTTTTATTTTAATTTTAATTTTAATTATAACTATAATTTTAATTTTAAATTAAATTTCAATTTTAATTTTAATTTTCATTTTAATTTTCATTTTAATTTTTATTTTAATTTTAATTATAATTATAATTATAATCATAATTTTAATTTTAATCTTAATTTGAATTTTGATTTTAATTATAATTATAATTATAATCATAATTATAAATTCAATTCCAATTTTATTTATAATTATAATTATAATTATAATTTTAATTTTAATTTTAATTTTAATTTTAATTTTAATTCTAATTTTAATTTTAATGATAATTATAATTTTAATTTTAATTTTAATTCTAATTTCAATTTTAATTATAATTTTAATTTTAATCTTAATTTTAATTTCAATTTTATTTATAATTATAATTATAATTATAATTTTAATTTTATTTTTAATTTTAATTTTAATTTTAATTATAATTATGATTTTAATTTTAATTTTCATTTTAATTATAATTAAAATTATAATTATAATTATAATTATAATTTTAATTTTACTTCTAATTTTAATTTCAATTTTGATTTTAGTTATAATTATAATTATAATTTAAATTTTAATTTTAATTTTAATTTTAATTATCATTATCATTATCATTATAATTACCATTATCATTTTAATTTTAATTTTAATTATAATTTTAATTTTATTTCAATCTTAATTTTAATTTTAATTTTAATTTTAATTTTATTTTTAATTTTAGTTAATTAAAATTAAAATTAGAATTAAAAGTAAATTAAAATTACAATTATAATTAAAATTGAAATTAAAATTAAAATTAACATTGAAATTAACATTAACATTATAATTAAAATTAAAATTAAAATTAAAATTAAATTTTTAACTATAATTTTAATTTTAATTATGATTATAATTATAATTATAATTTTAATTTTAATTTTAAGATTAATTTCAATTTCAATTTTAATTATAATTATAATTATACTTTCAATTTTCATTTTATTTTTGATATTAATTTTAAATATAATTATAATTATAATTATAATTATAATTATAATTATAATTACAAATATTATTTTGATTTTAATTTTAATTTCAATACTAATTATTATTATTATTATTATTAATATTATTGTTATTATTATTATTATTATTATTATTATTATTATTATTATTGTTATTATTATTATTTTAATGTTTATTTTAATTTCAATTTTAATTTTAATTTTAATTTCAATGTTAATGCTAATGTTAATTTTAATGTTATTTTAATTTTAATTTTAATTATAATAATAATTATAAATATATTTATATTTATAATTATAATTTTGATTTTAATTTTAATTTTAATTAATATTTTAATTTTAATTTCAATCTTGATTTTAATTTTAATTTTAATTTTAATTTTAATTTTAAGTATAATTATAATTTTAATTTTAATATTAATTTTAATTTTAATCTTAATTATAATTATAAGTATGATTATAATTTTAATTTTATTTTTAATTATAATTAAAATTATAATTATAATTATAATTAAAATTATAATCATAATTATAATTATAATCATAATTATAATTATAATTACAATTTTAATTTTAATTTTAATTATTATTATAATTATAATTATAATTATAATTTTAATGTTAAGACAATTTTAATTTTAATTATAATTATAATTATAATTATAATAATAATTAAAATTAAAATTAAAATTGTAATTATAATTATAATTATAATTATAATTATAATTTCAATTATAATAATAATTATAATTATAATTATAATTATAATTATGATTTTAATTCTAATTTTAATTTTAATTTAAATTTTAATCTTAACTTTGATTTTAATTTTAATTTTAATTTTAATTTTAATTTAAATAATAATTATAAGCTTATTTTAATTTTAACTTTAATTTAATTTGAATTATAATTAGAATTTTAATTTTAATCTTCATTTTAAATATAATTATAAATTTAATTTTAAGTTTAATTTTAATATTAATTTTAATTATAATTATATTTATAATTATAATTTTAATTTCAATTTTAATTTTAATTTTAATTATAATTATAATTATGAATATAATTATAATTTTAATTTTAATTTCAATTTTAATTTCTATTTTATATATATTTATAATCATAATTTTAATTTTAATTTTAACTTTAATTTAAATTATAATTATAATTATAATTATAATATTAATTTTAATTATAATTATAATCAAAATTATAATTATAATTTTAATCGTAATTTTTATTTTAATTTTGATTTCAATTATACTTATTATAATTTTAATTATAATTATAATTTTAATTATAATTTGGATTTTAATTATATTTTCAATTATAATTATAATTATATTTATATTTTTAATTTTAATTTTAATTCAATTATAATTATAATTTTAATTTTAATTTTAATTTCAATTTCAATTATAATTTTAATTTTAATTTAAATTTAAATTTTAATTTTATTTTTAATTATAATTATAATTATAATTATAATTTCAATTTTAATTTTAACTTTAATTATAACTATAATTATAATTATAATTATAATTATAAGCATAATTTTAATTTTAATTTTAATCTTAATTTCAATTTTAATTATAATTGAGATTTTAATAATAATTATAATTATAATTATAATTTTAATTTTGATTTCAATTTTAATTTTAATTTTGATTTTAATTATCATTATCATTACCATTATCATTTCAATTTTGATTAAAATTATAATTATATTCAGAATTAAAATTAAAAATGAAATTATAATTATAATTATAACTAAAAATTTAAATTATAATCATAATTTTAATTATAGTTATGATTATAATTAAAATTAAAAGTAAAATTAGAATTAAAGTTATAATTATAATTAGAATTAGAATTGAAATTATAATTATAATCATAATTACAATTAAAATTATAATTATAATTAAATTCAAAATTAAAATTAAAATTAAAATTAATAATAAAATAAAAATTAAAATTAAAATTAAAATTATAATCATAATTAGAATTAGAATTGGAATTATAATTATAATTATAATTATGATCATAATTGAAATTGAAATTAAAATTAAAATTTTAATTATAATTATAGTTATAATTATAATTATAATTAAAATTATAATTATAATTAAGATTAGAATGAAAATTAGAATTAAAATTAAAATTAAAATAATAACTAAAATTGAAACTATAATTATAATTATAATTATAATTATAATTATATCTATAATCAAAATTAAAATTTAAATTAAAATTAAACTCATAATTATAATAATAATTATAATTATAATTATAATTATAATTATTATTATAATTAAAATTAAAATTAAAATTAAAATTATGATTATAATTATAATTATTATTAAAATTAAAATTAAAATTAATATTAAGATTAAAATTTCAATTAAAATTAAAATTAAAAATAGTTATAATTATAATTATAATTATAATCATAATTATAATTATAATTAAAATTAAAATAGAAACTAAAATTAAAATTTTAATTAAAATTAAAATCAAAATTGAAATTATAATTAAAATTATAATTATAATTAAAAATAAAATTAAAATTAAAATAAAAACTAAAATTATTATAAAAATCATAATTACAATTATAATTATAATCATATTTATAACTAAAATTAAAATTAAAATTGAAATCAAAATTAAAATTGTAATTATAATAAAAATTATAATTATATTTGAAATTGATATTAAAACTAAAATTAAAATTATAATTATGATCATAATTATAATTGAAATTAAAATTATAATTAATGTTAAAATTAAAATTAAAATTATAATCATAATTATAATTATAATTATAATTAAAATTAAAATTAAAATTTAAGTTAAAATTTTAATTTTGATTTTAATGTTAGTTTAATGTTAATTTTCATTTTAATTTCAATTTTAATTATAATTATACTATTAATTTAATTTAAATTTTAATTTAATTTTAATTAATTAAAATTAAAAATGAAATTAAAATTAAAATTATAATTAAAATTAAAATGAAAATTAAAATGATAATGATAATAATATTGATAATGATAATTAAAATTTAAATTAAAATTAAAATTATAATAATAATTATAACTAAAATCAAAATTTAAATTAAAATTGAAATTGAAATTAAAATCAAAATTATAATTATAATTATAATTATAATCATAATTAAAATCAAAATCAAAATTAAAATTATAATTATAATTAAAATTATAATTATAATTAAAATTAAAATTAAAATTGAAAATATGATTATAATTATAACTATAATTATAATTATAATTATGAATAAAATTAAAATTAAAATTAAAATTAAAATTATAATTATAATTGAAATTATAATTATAATTAAAAGAGATATTATATATAAAATTAAAATTAAAATTGAAATTAAAATTAATATCAAAATTTATATTAAAATTAAAATTAACATTATCAAAATTAAAATTAATATTAAAATTAAAATTATTATTAAAATTTTAATTTTAATTTTAATTTTAATTTTAATTATAATTATAATTAAAATTAAAATTAAAATTAAAATATAAATAAAATTGAAATTAAAATTAATATCAATATTGAAATTAAAATTAAAATTAACTTTAAAATCAAAATTAATATTAAAAACAAAATTAAAATTAAAATTGAAATTTCAATTTTAATTTTAATTTCTATTTCAATTATAATTATAATTAAAATTAAAATTAAAATTAAAATTATAATTATAATTATAATTATAATTTTTTATTTTGATTTTAATTATAATTATAATTATAATTATAATCATAAGTATAATTTTAATTTTAATTTTAATTATAAGTTCAATTTTAATTTTAATTTTAATTTTAAGTTTAACTATTATTTTGATTTTAATGTTAATTTTAATTATAATTTTAATTTTAATTTTAATTTTAATTATAATTTTAATATCAATTTTAATTTTAATTTTAATTTTAATTTTAATTCTATTTCTAATTCCAATTCTAATTCTAATTTTAATTTCAATTTAAATTATAATTATAATTATAATTGTGATTATGACTATAATTATAAATATAATTTTAAAAACAATTTTAATTTTAATTTTAATTTTAATTAAAATTTTAATTTTAATTAAAATTTTAATTTAAATTAAAATTTTAATTTTAATTAAAATTTTAATTTTAATGTTCATTTTTATTCTAATTTTAATTTAATTATAATTTTAATTTTAATCTTAATTTAAATTTTAATCTTAATTATAATTATAATTTTAATTATAATTTTAATTTCAATTTTAATTTTAATTTTGATTATTATTATAATTATAATTATAATTATAATTATAATTTTAATTTTAATTTTAATTTCAATTTCAATTTTATTCATAATTATAATTATAATTATGATTAAAATCATATTTTAAATTTTAATTTTAATTTTAATTTTAATTTTAATTATAATTATAATTTTAATTCTGATTTTGATTTTAATAATGATTATAATTATAATTATGATTATAATTTTATTTTTGATTTTAATTTCAATTTCAATTTTAATTTCAATTTTGATTTTAGTTATAATCATAATTATAATTTTAATTTCAATATTAATTTTAATTATAGTTTTCATTATCATTATCATTATCATTTTAATTTTCACTTTAATAATAATTATAATTTTAATTTTAATTTTAGTTTTAATTTCAATTTTAATTATAGTTATAATGATAATTATAATTTTAATTTTAATTTTAATTTCAATTTTAATTAATTTTTATTAAAATTAAAATTGAAATTAAATTAAAATTATAATTGTGATTAAAATTGAAATTAAAATTAAAATTAACATTAAAATTATCATTAAAATTAAAATTAAAATTAAAATTTTAACTTTAATTTTTATTTAAATTTTAATTATGATTATAATTGTAATTACAATTATGATTTTAATTTAAATTTAAATTTTAATAATAATCTTAATTATAATTATAATTATTATTGTAATTTTAATTTTAATTTTAACCTTAATTTTAAATAAAATTATAATTATAATAAAAATTACAATTTTAATTTTAATTTTAATTTTGATTTTAATTATAATTATAATTATAATTAAAACTATAATTAATTATATTATTATTATTATTATTATTATTATTATTATTATTATTATTATTATTATTATTATTATTATTATTATTATTATTATTATTATTATCATAGTTAAAATTATGATTTTAATCTTCATTTTGATTTCAATTTTAATTTTAATCATAATTTTAATGTTAATTTTAATTTTAATGTTAATGTTAATGTTGATGTTAATTTTAATTTTAATTTTAATTATAATTATAATTATAATTATAATTATAATTATAATTATAATTATAATTATAATTATAATTATAATTATAATTTTGATTTTAATTTTAATTTTAATTATAATTTTAATTTTAATTTTAATATTAATTTTAATTTTAATTTTGATTTTGATTTTAATTTTAATTTCAATTATAATTATAATTAAAATTATAATTATAATTTCAATTTAATTTTAATTTTAATTTTAATTTTAATTATAATTATGATTATAATTATAATTATGATTATAATTCAAATTTTAGTTTTAATTTTAATTATAGTTATAATTATAATTATAATTATAGTTATAATTTATAATTATAATTATAATTTTAATTTTAACTTTAATTTTAATTTTAATTTTAATTATAATTATGATCATAATTTTAATTTTAATTTTAATTTCAATTTAAATATTATTTATAATTTTAATTTTTTTTTTAATTTTAATTTTAATTTTAATTTTATTTATCATTATCATAATCATTATCATTATCATTATCTTCATCATTTTAATTTTAATTCTGATTTTAATTTTAATTTTATTTTAAATTTAATTTTAATTATAATCATAATTTTAATTTTAATTTTAATTTAGTGTAATTGTAATTTCAATTTTAATTTTAATTTTAATTAAAATTATAATTATAAGTTTAATATTAATTTTAATTTATATTTAAATTTAATTTTAATTATTATTTTAATTTTAATTTCAATTTTAATTATGATTATAATTTTAATTTTAAGCTTAATTTTAATTTTAATTAGAATTATAATTATAATTTTAATTTTAATTTTAATTCTAATTTTAATTATAATTATAACTATAATTTTAATTTTGATATTAATTTTTATTTTTTTTTTTATTTTAATTATAATTATAATTATAATTATAATTATAATTATAATTATAATTATAATAATAATTATAATTATAATTATAATTATAATTATAATCATAATTTTAATTTACATTTTAATGTTAATTTTAATGGTAATTTAAATTTTAATATCAATATTAATTATAATTATAATTATAATTATTTTAATTACAATTATAATCATAATTATAATTTTAATTTTAATTTTAATTATTATTATAATTTTAATTTTAATTTTAATTTTAATTTTAATTTTAATTTCAATTTTAATTTTAATTTCAATTTTTATTACAATTTTGATTTTAATTTTAACTTTAACTTTCATTATAATTATAATTATAATTTGAATTGGAATTTTAATTTTAATTCTAATTCTAATTCTAATTCTAATTTAATTCTAATTCTAATTCTAATTTTAATTTTAATTTTAATTATAACTTCAATTTTGATTTTAATTATAATTATAATTTAATTTTAATTTTAATTATAATTATAATCATAATAATTATAATTATATTTATAATTTTAATTTTTATTTTAATTTCAATTTTAATTATAATTTTAATTATAATTATAGTTTTGATTTTAATTTTAGTTTTAATTTTAATTTTAATTATAATTATAATTATATTTTTTTATTTTTATTTTTATTTTGATTTTAATTTCAATTTTGATTATCATTATGATTTTAATTATAATTATAATTTTAATTATAGTTTTGATTTTAATTTTATTTCTAATTTCAATTTCAATTTTAATTATAATTATAATTATAGTTATAATTATAATTATAGTTTTAATTTCAATTTTAATTTTAATTTCAATTTCAATTATAATTATAATTATAAGTATAATTTTAATTTTAATTTTAATTATAATTGTAATTACAATTATAATTTTAATTTTAATTTTAATTTCAATTTTAATTTTAACTATAATTATAATTATAATATTAATTTTAATTTCAACTTTAATTTTATTTATGATTATAATTATAAACATAATTATAATTTAATTTTCATTTTAATCTTAATTTTAATTTTAATTTTAATTAGGATTTTAATTTTAATTATAATTAAAACTATAATTTTGATTATAATTTTAAATTTAATTATCATTATCATTATCAATATCGTTATCATTATCATTATCATTATCATTTTAATTTTAATCATAATTTTAATTTTAATTTTAATTTTAATCATAATTATAATTTCAATTTTAATTTTAGTTTTAATTTTAATTTTAATTTTGATTTTAATTATAATTATAATTTTGAATTTAATTTCAATTTTAATTTTTATTTTTATTTTTATTTTAATCTTAATTTTAATTTTAATTTCGATTATAATTATAATTATAATTATAATTATAATTTTAATTTTAATTTTAACTTTAATTTAAATTATAATTATAATTATAATTATAATATTAATTTTAATTATAATTATAATCAAAATTATAATTATAATTTTAATTTTAATTTTTATTTTAATTTTGATTTCAATTATACTTATAATTATAATTTTAATTATAATTATAATTTTAATTATAATTTTGATTTTAATTATATTTTCAATTATAATTATAATTATATTTATATTTTTAATTTTAATTTTAATTCAATTATAATTATAATTTTAATTTTAATTTTAATTTCAATTTCAATTATAATTTTAATTTTAATTTAAATTTTAATTTTAATTTTATTTTTAATTATAATTATAATTATAATTATAATTTCAATTTTAATTTTAACTTTAATTATAACTATAATTATAATTATAATTATAATTATAAGCATAATTTTAATTTTAATTTTAATCTTAATTTCAATTTTAATTATAATTGAGATTTTAATAATAATTATAATTATAATTATAATTTTAATTTTGATTTCAATTTTAATTTTAATTTTGATTTTAATTATCATTATCATTACCATTATCATTTCAATTTTGATTAAAATTATAATTATATTCAGAATTAAAATTAAAAATGAAATTATAATTATAATTATAACTAAAAATTTAAATTATAATCATAATTTTAATTATAGTTATGATTATAATTAAAATTAAAAGTAAAATTAGAATTAAAGTTATAATTATAATTAGAATTAGAATTGAAATTATAATTATAATCATAATTACAATTAAAATTATAATTATAATTAAATTCAAAATTAAAATTAAAATTAAAATTAATAATAAAATAAAAATTAAAATTAAAATTAAAATTAAAATCATAATTAGAATTAGAATTGGAATTATAATTATAATTATAATTATGATCATAATTGAAATTGAAATTAAAATTAAAATTTTAATTATAATTATAGTTATAATTATAATTATAATTAAAATTATAATTATAATTAAGATTAGAATGAAAATTAGAATTAAAATTAAAATTAAAATAATAACTAAAATTGAAACTATAATTATAATTATAATTATAATTATAATTATATCTATAATCAAAATTAAAATTAAAATTGAAATTAAACTCATAATTATAATAATAATTATAATTATAATTATAATTATAATTATTATTATAATTAAAATTAAAATTAAAATTAAAATTATGATTATAATTATAATTATTATCAAAATTAAAATTAAAATTAATATTAAGATTAAAATTTCAATTAAAATTAAAATTAAAAATAGTTATAATTATAATTATAATTAAAATCATAATTATAATTATAATTAAAATTAAAATAGAAACTAAAATTAAAATTTTAATTAAAATTAAAATCAAAATTGAAATTATAATTAAAATTATAATTATAATTAAAAATAAAATTAAAATTAAAATAAAAACTAAAATTATTATAAAAATCATAATTACAATTATAATTATAATTATAATTATAATTAATATTAAAATTGAAATTAAAATTAAAATTTTAATTATAATTATAATTATAATTATAATCATATTTATAACTAAAATTAAAATTAAAATTGAAATCAAAATTAAAATTGTAATTATAATAAAAATTATAATTATATTTTAAATTGATATTAAAACTAAAATTAAAATTATAATTATGATCATAATTATAATTGAAATTAAAATTATAATTAATGTTAAAATTAAAATTAAAATTATAATCATAATTATAATTATAATTATAATTAAAATTAAAATTAAAATTTAAGTTAAAATTTTAATTTTAATTTTAATGTTAGTTTAATGTTAATTTTCATTTAAATTTCAATTTTAATTATAATTATACTATTAATTTAATTTAAATTTTAATTTAATTTTAATTAATTAAAATTAAATATAAAATTAAAATTAAAATTATAATTAAAATTAAAATGAAAATTAAAATGATAATGATAATAATATTGATAATGATAATTAAAATTTAAATTAAAATTAAAATTATAATAATAATTATAACTAAAATCAAAATTTAAATTAAAATTGAAATTGAAATTAAAATCAAAATTATAATTATAATTATAATTATAATTATAATTATAATTATAATTTTAATTTCAATATTAATTTTAATTATAATTTTCATTATCATTATCATTATCATTTTAATTTTCACTTTAATAATAATTATAATTTTAATTTTAATTTTAGTTTTAATTTCAATTTTAATTATAGTTATAATGATAATTATAATTTTAATTTTAATTTTAATTTCAATTTTAATTAATTTTTATTAAAATTAAAATTGAAATTAAATTAAAATTATAATTGTGATTAAAATTGAAATTAAAATTAAAATTAACATTAAAATTATCATTAAAATTAAAATTAAAATTAAAATTTTAACTTTAATTTTTATTTAAATTTTAATTATGATTATAATTGTAATTACAATTATGATTTTAATTTAAATTTAAATTTTAATAATAATCTTAATTATAATTATAATTATAATTATAATTATTATTGTAATTTTAATTTTAATTTTAACCTTAATTTTAAATAAAATTATAATTATAATAAAAATTACAATTTTAATTTTAATTTTAATTTTGATTTTAATTATAATTATAATTATAATTAAAACTATAATTAATTATATTATTATTATTATTATTATTATTATTATTATTATTATTATTATTATTATTATTATTATTATTATTATTATTATTATTATCATAGTTAAAATTATGATTTTAATCTTCATTTTGATTTCAATTTTAATTTTAATCATAATTTTAATGTTAATTTTAATTTTAATGTTAATGTTAATGTTGATGTTAATTTTAATTTTAATTTTAATTATAATTATAATTATAATTATAATTATAATTATAATTATAATTATAATTATAATTATAATTATAATTATAATTTTGATTTTAATTTTAATTTTAATTATAATTTTAATTTTAATTTTAATATTAATTTTAATTTTAATTTTGATTTTGATTTTAATTTTAATTTCAATTATAATTATAATTAAAATTATAATTATAATTTCAATTTAATTTTAATTTTAATTTTAATTTTAATTATAATTATGATTATAATTATAATTATGATTATAATTCAAATTTTAGTTTTAATTTTAATTATAGTTATAATTATAATTATAATTATAGTTATAATTTATAATTATAATTATAATTTTAATTTTAACTTTAATTTTAATTTTAATTATAATTATAATTATGATCATAATTTTAATTTTAATTTTAATTTCAATTTAAATATTATTTATAATTTTAATTTTTTTTTAATTTTAATTTTAATTTTAATTTTATTTATCATTATCATAATCATTATCATTATCATTATCTTCATCATTTTAATTTTAATTCTGATTTTAATTTTAATTTTATTTTAAATTTAATTTTAATTATAATCATAATTTTAATTTTAATTTTAATTTAGTGTAATTGTAATTTCAATTTTAATTTTAATTTTAATTAAAATTATAATTATAAGTTTATTATTAATTCTAATTTATATTTAAATTTAATTTTAATTATTATTTTAATTTTAATTTCAATTTTAATTATGATTATAATTTTAATTTTAAGCTTAATTTTAATTTTAATTAGAATTATAATTATAATTTTAATTTTAATTTTAATTCTAATTTTAATTATAATTATAACTATAATTTTAATTTTGATATTAATTTTTATTTTTATTTTTATTTTAATTATAATTATAATTATAATTATAATTATAATTATAATTATAATTATAATTATAATTATAATTATAATTATAATCATAATTTTAATTTACATTTTAATGTTAATTTTAATGGTAATTTAAATTTTAATATCAATATTAATTATAATTATAATTATAATTATTCTAATTACAATTATAATCATAATTATAATTTTAATTTTAATTTTAATTATTATTATAATTTTAATTTTAATTTTAATTTTAATTTTAATTTTAATTTTAATTTCAATTTTAATTTTAATTTCAATTTTTATTACAATTTTGATTTTAATTTTACCTTTAACTTTCATTATAATTATAATTATAATTTGAATTGGAATTTTAATTTTAATTCTAATTCTAATTCTAATTCTAATTTAATTCTAATTCTAATTCTAATTTTAATTTTAATTTTAATTATAACTTCAATTTTGATTTTAATTATAATTATAATTTAATTTTAATTTTAATTATAATTATAATCATAATAATTATAATTATATTTATAATTTTAATTTTTATTTTAATTTCAATTTTAATTATAATTTTAATTATAATTATAGTTTTGATTTTAATTTTAGTTTTAATTTTAATTTTATTATAATTATAATTATATTTTTTTATTTTTATTTTTATTTTGATTTTAATTTCAATTGTGATTATCATTATGATTTTAATTATAATTATAATTTTAATTATAGTTTTGATTTTAATTTTATTTCTAATTTCAATTTCAATTTGAATTATAATTATAATTATAGTTATAATTATAATTATAGTTTTAATTTCAATTTTAATTTTAATTTCAATTTCAATAATAATTATAATTATAATTATAATTTTAATTTTAATTTTAATTATAATTGTAATTACAATTATAATTTTAATTTTAATTTTAATTTCAATTTTAATTTTAACTATAATTATAATTATAATATTAATTTTAATTTCAACTTTAATTTTATTTATGATTATAATTATAAAGTTAATTATAATTTAATTTTCATTTTAATCTTAATTTTAATTTTAATTTTAATTAGGATTTTAATTTTAATTATAATTAAAACTATAATTTTGATTATAATTTTAAATTTAATTATCATTATCATTATCAATATCGTTATCATTATCATTATCATTATCATTTTAATTTTAATCATAATTTTAATTTTAATTTTAATTTTAATCATAATTATAATTTCAATTTTAATTTTAGTTTTAATTTTAATTTTAATTTTGATTTTAATTATAATAATAATTTTGAATTTAATTTCAATTTTAATTTTTATTTTTATTTTTATTTTAATCTTAATTTTAATTTTAATTTCGATTATAATTATAATTATAATTATAATTATAATTTTAATTTTAATTTTAACTTTAATTTAAATTATAATTATAATTATAATTATAATATTAATTTTAATTATAATTATAATCAAAATTATAATTATAATTTTAATTTTAATTTTTATTTTAATTTTGATTTCAATTATACTTATAATTATAATTTTAATTATAATTATAATTTTAATTATAATTTTGATTTTAATTATATTTTCAATTATAATTATAATTATATTTATATTTTTAATTTTAATTTTAATTCAATTATAATTATAATTTTAATTTGAATTTTAATTTCAATTTCAATTATAATTTTAATTTTAATTTAAATTTTAATTTTAATTTTATTTTTAATTATAATTATAATTATAATTATAATTTCAATTTTAATTTTAACTTTAATTATAACTATAATTATAATTATAATTATAATTATAAGCATAATTTTAATTTTAATTTTAATCTTAATTTCAATTTTAATTATAATTGAGATTTTAATAATAATTATAATTATAATTATAATTTTAATTTTGATTTCAATTTTAATTTTAATTTTGATTTTAATTATCATTATCATTACCATTATCATTTCAATTTTGATTAAAATTATAATTATATTCAGAATTAAAATTAAAAATGAAATTATAATTATAATTATAACTAAAAATTTAAATTATAATCATAATTTTAATTATAGTTATGATTATAATTAAAATTAAAAGTAAAATTAGAATTAAAGTTATAATTATAATTAGAATTAGAATTGAAATTATAATTATAATCATAATTACAATTAAAATTATAATTATAATTAAATTCAAAATTAAAATTAAAATTAAAATTAATAATAAAATAAAAATTAAAATTAAAATTAAAATTATAATCATAATTAGAATTAGAATTGGAATTATAATTATAATTATAATTATGATCATAATTGAAATTGAAATTAAAATTAAAATTTTAATTATAATTATAGTTATAATTATAATTATAATTAAAATTATAATTATAATTAAGATTAGAATGAAAATTAGAATTAAAATTAAAATTAAAATAATAACTAAAATTGAAACTATAATTATAATTATAATTATAATTATAATTATATCTATAATCAAAATTAAAATTAAAATTGAAATTAAACTCATAATTATAATAATAATTATAATTATAATTATAATTATAATTATTATTATAATTAAAATTAAAATTAAAATTAAAATTATGATTATAATTATAATTATTATTAAAATTAAAATTAAAATTAATATTAAGATTAAAATTTCAATTAAAATTAAAATTAAAAATAGTTATAATTATAATTATAATTATAATCATAATTATAATTATAATTAAAATTAAAATAGAAACTAAAATTAAAATTTTAATTAAAATTAAAATCAAAATTGAAATTATAATTAAAATTATAATTATAATTAAAAATAAAATTAAGATTAAAATAAAAACTAAAATTATTATAAAAATCATAATTACAATTATAATTATAATTATAATTATAATTAATATTAAAATTGAAATTAAAATTAAAATTTTAATTATAATTATAATTATAATTATAATCATATTTATAACTAAAATTAAAATTAAAATTGAAATCAAAATTAAAATTGTAATTATAATAAAAATTATAATTATATTTGAAATTGATATTAAAACTAAAATTTAAATTATAATTATGATCATAATTATAATTGAAATTAAAATTATAATTAATGTTAAAATTAAAATTAAAATTATAATCATAATTATAATTATAATTATAATTATAATTAAAATTAAAATTTAAGTTAAAATTTTAATTTTAATTTTAATGTTAGTTTAATGTTAATTTTCATTTTATTTCAATTTTAATTATAATTATACTATTAATTTAATTTAAATTTTAATTTAATTTTAATTAATTAAAATTAAAAATAAAATTAAAATTAAAATTATAATTAAAATTAAAATGAAAATTAAAATGATAATGATAATAATATTGATAATGATAATTAAAATTTAAATTAAAATTAAAATTATAATAATAATTATAACTAAAATCAAAATTTAAATTAAAATTGAAATTGAAATTAAAATCAAAATTATAATTATAATTATAATTATAATCATAATTAAAATCAAAATCAAAATTAAAATTATAATTATAATTAAAATTATAATTATAATTAAAATTAAAATTAAAATTGAAAATATGATTATAATTATAACTATAATTATAATTATAATTATGAATAAAATTAAAATTAAAATTAAAATTAAAATTATAATTATAATTGAAATTATAATTATAATTAAAAGAGAAATTATATATAAAATTAAAATTAAAATTGAAATTAAAATTAATATCAAAATTGATATTAAAATTAAAATTAACATTATCAAAATTAAAATTAATATTAAAATTAAAATTATTATTAAAATTTTAATTTTAATTTTAATTTTAATTTCAATTATAATTATAATTAAAATTAAAATTAAAATTAAAATATAAATTAAAATTGAAATTAAAATTAATAACAATATTGAAATTAAAATTAAAATTAACTTTAAAATCAAAATTAATATTAAAAACAAAATTAAAATTAAAATTGAAATTTCAATTTTAATTTTAATTTCTATTTCAATTATAATTATAATTAAAATTAAAATTAAAATTAAAATTATAATTATAATTATAATTATAATTTTTTATTTTGATTTTAATTATAATTATAATTATAATTATAATCATATGTATAATTTTAATTTTAATTTTAATTATAAGTTCAATTTTAATTTTAATTTTAATTTTAAGTTTAACTATTATTTTGATTTTAATATTAATTTTAATTATAATTTTAATTTTAATTTTAATTTTAATTATAATTTTAATATCAATTTTAATTTTAATTTTAATTTTAATTTTAATTCTATTTCTAATTCTAATTCTAATTCTAATTTTAATTTCAATTTAAATTATAATTATAATTATAATTGTGATTATGACTATAATTATAAATATAATTTTAAAAACAATTTTAATTTTAATTTTAATTTTAATTAAAATTTTAATTTTAATTAAAATTTTAATTTTAATTAAAATTTTAATTTTAATTAAAATTTTAATTTTAATTAAAATTTTAATTTTAATGTTCATTTTTATTCTAATTTTAATTTAATTATAATTTTAATTTTAATCTTAATTTAAATTTTAATCTTAATTATAATTATAATTTTAATTATAATTTTAATTTCAATTTTAATTTTAATTTTGATTATTATTATAATTATAATTATAATTATAATTATAATTTTAATTTTAATTTTAATTTCAATTTCAA
Source organism: Palaemon carinicauda (assembly GCF_036898095.1). Lineage (NCBI taxonomy): Eukaryota > Metazoa > Arthropoda > Malacostraca > Decapoda > Palaemonidae > Palaemon > Palaemon carinicauda. Next base: position 42,240,316 of record NC_090746.1, on the reverse strand, counting down.
TTTTATTCATAATTATAATTATAATTATGATTAAAATTATATTTTAAATTTTAATTTTAATTTTAATTTTAATTTTAATTATAATTATAATTTTAATTCTGATTTTGATTTTAATAATGATTAAAATTATAATTATGATTATAATTTTATATTTGATTTTAATTTCAATTTCAATTTTAATTTCAATTTTGATTTTAGTTATAATCATAATTATAATTTTAATTTCAATATTAATTTTAATTATAATTTTCATTATCATTATCATTATCATTTTAATTTTCACTTTAATAATAATTATAATTTTAATTTTAATTTTAGTTTTAATTTCAATTTTAATTATAGTTATAATGATAATTATAATTTTAATTTTAATTTTAATTTCAATTTTAATTAATTTTTATTAAAATTAAAATTGAAATTAAATTAAAATTATAATTGTGATTAAAATTGAAATTAAAATTAAAATTAACATTAAAATTATCATTAAAATTAAAATTAAAATTAAAATTTTAACTTTAATTTTTATTTAAATTTTAATTATGATTATAATTGTAATTACAATTATGATTTTAATTTAAATTTAAATTTTAATAATAATCTTAATTATAATTATAATTATAATTATAATTATTATTGTAATTTTAATTTTAATTTTAACCTTAATTTTAAATAAAATTATAATTATAATAAAAATTACAATTTTAATTTTAATTTTAATTTTGATTTTAATTATAATTATAATTATAATTAAAACTATAATTAATTATATTATTATTATTATTATTATTATTATTATTATTATTATTATTATTATTATTATTATTATTATTATTATCATAGTTAAAATTATGATTTTAATCTTCATTTTGATTTCAATTTTAATTTTAATCATAATTTTAATGTTAATTTTAATTTTAATGTTAATGTTAATGTTGATGTTAATTTTAATTTTAATTTTAATTATAATTATAATTATAATTATAATTATAATTATAATTATAATTATAATTATAATTATAATTATAATTATAATTTTGATTTTAATTTTAATTTTAATTATAATTTTAATTTTAATTTTAATATTAATTTTAATTTTAATTTTGATTTTGATTTTAATTTTAATTTCAATTATAATTATAATTAAAATTATAATTATAACTTCAATTTCATTTTAATTTTAATTCTAATTTTAATTATAATTATGATTATAATTATAATTATGATTATAATTCAAATTTTAGTTTTAATTTTAATTATAGTTATAATTATAATTATAATTATAGTTATAATTTATAATTATAATTATAATTTTAATTTTAACTTTAATTTTAATTTTAATTATAATTATAATTATGATCATAATTTTAATTTTAGTTTTAATTTCAATTTAAATATTATTTATAATTTTAATTTTTTTTTAATTTTAATTTTAATTTTAATTTTATTTATCATTATCATAATCATTATCATTATCATTATCTTCATCATTTTAATTTTAATTCTGATTTTAATTTTAATTTTATTTTAAATTTAATTTTAATTATAATCATAATTTTAATTTTAATTTTAATTTAGTGTAATTGTAATTTCAATTTTAATTTTAATTTTAATTAAAATTATAATTATAAGTTTAATATTAATTCTAATTTATATTTAAATTTAATTTTAATTATTATTTTAATTTTAATTTCAATTTTAATTATGATTATAATTTTAATTTTAAGCTTAATTTTAATTTTAATTAGAATTATAATTATAATTTTAATTTTAATTTTAATTCTAATTTTAATTATAATTATAACTATAATTTTAATTTTGATATTAATTTTTATTTTTATTTTTATTTTAATTATAATTATAATTATAATTATAATTATAATTATAATTATAATTATAATTATAATTATAATTATAATTATAATTATAATTATAATCATAATTTTAATTTACATTTTAATGTTAATTTTAATGGTAATTTAAATTTTAATATCAATATTAATTATAATTATAATTATAATTATTTCAATTACAATTATAATCATAATTATAATTTTAATTTTAATTTTAATTATTATTATAATTTTAATTTTAATTTTAATTTTAATTTTAATTTTAATTTCAATTTTAATTTTAATTTCAATTTTTATTACAATTTTGATTTTAATTTTAACTTTTAACTTTCATTATAATTATAATTATAATTTGAATCGGAATTTTAATTTTAATTCTAATTCTAATTCTAATTCTAATTTAATTCTAATTCTAATTCTAATTTTAATTTTAATTTTAATTATAACTTCAATTTTGATTTTAATTATAATTATAATTTAATTTTAATTATAATTATAATTATAATCATAATAATTATAATTATATTTATAATTTTAATTTTTATTTTAATTTCAATTTTAATTATAATTTTAATTATAATTATAGTTTTGATTTTAATTTTAGTTTTAATTTTAATTTTAATTATAATTATAATTATATTTTTTTATTTTTATTTTTATTTTGATTTTAATTTCAATTTTGATTATCATTATGATTTTAATTATAATTATAATTTTAATTATAGTTTTGATTTTAATTTTATTTCTAATTTCAATTTCAATTTGAATTATAATTATAATTATAGTTATAATTATAATTATAGTTTTAATTTCAATTTTAATTTTAATTTCAATTTCAATTATAATTATAATTATAATTATAATTTTAATTTTAATTTTAATTATAATTGTAATTACAATCATAATTTTAATTTTAATTTTAATTTCAATTTTATTTTTAATTATAATTATAATTATAATATTAATTTTAATTTCAACTTTAATTTTATTTATGATTATAATTATAAACATAATTATAATTTAATTTTCATTTTAATCTTAATTTTAATTTTAATTTTAATTAGGATTTTAATTTTAATTATAATTAAAACTATAATTTTGATTATAATTTTAAATTTAATTATCATTATCATTATCAATATCGTTATCATTATCATTATCATTATCATTTTAATTTTAATCATAATTTTAATTTTAATTTTAATTTTAATCATAATTATAATTTCAATTTTAATTTTAATTTTAATTATCATTATCATTATCAATATCGTTATCTTTATCATTATCATTATAATTATAATTATAATTATAATTATAATTATAATTATAATCTAAAGTAAAATTAAAATTAAAGTTATAATTATAATTTTAATTATAATTATAATTATAATTATAATTATAGTTATAATTAAATCCAAAATTAGAATCAAAATTAAAATTAATATTAAAATTAAAAATATAATTAAAATTAAAATTATAATTTTAACTTTAATTTTTTTTTAATTATAATTATAATTATAATTATAATTATAATTTTATTTTAATATTAATTTTAATCTCAATTTTAATTATAATTATAATTATAATTTTAATTTTTATTTTAATTTTTATCATAATTTCATATTTAATTATAATTATAATTATAATTATAATTATGATTATTATTCTAATTTTAATTATAATTATAATTATAATTATAATTATAATTATTAATATTATTATTATTATTATTATTATTATTATTATTATTATTATTATAATTATAGTTAGAATTATAATTTTAATCTTAATTTTAATTTTACTTTTAATTTTAATATTAATTTTAATGTTAATTTCAATTTTAATGTTAATGTCAATGTTAATGTTCATTTTAATTTTAATTTTAATTTTAATTATGATTATAATTATAATTATAATTATAGTAACATTTATAATTTCAATTTTAATTTTAATTTCAATTCTAATTTTAATTATAATTATAGTTATAATTATTATTTTAATTATAGTTTTAATTTTAATTTTAATCCTAATTTTAATTTAAATTATGATTATGATTTTAATTTTAATCATGATTATAATTATAATTATAATTATAATTTTAGTTTTAATTTTAATTTTAATTTTAATTTTAATTATAATTATAATTTTAATTTTAATTCTAATTATCATTATCATTATCAATATCATTATCATTATCATTATCATTATCATTTTAATTTTAATTATAATTATAATTTTAATTATAATTCTAATTTTGATTTTAATTTTAATTTTAATTTTAATTTTAATTATAATTATAATCATAATTTTAATTCTAATTTTAATTTCAATTTTAATTATAATTTTCATTATAATTATAATTATAATTATATTATAATTTTAATTTTAATTTTAATTTCAATTTTGATATTAATTATAATTATAATTTTAATTTTAATGTTAATTTTAATTTTAATTTTATGTATAATTTTAATTTTAATTTTAATTATGATTTTAATTTTAATTTTAGTTTTATTTTTAATTATAATTTTAATTCTAATTATAATTATAATTATAATTTTAATTTTGATTTTAATTTTATTTTTAATTATCATTATTATAATCAATATCATTACAATTATCATTATCATTTCATTTTCAATTGTAATATAAATTTTAATCTTAATTTTAATTTTGATTTTAATTTTAATTATAATTTTAATTATAAGTTTAATTTCAATTTCAATTTTAATTTAAATTTAATTTTAATTATAATTATAATTTTAATTTTAATTTTAAATCAAATTTTAATTATAATTGTAATTTTAATTTTAAGTTTAATATTAATTTTAAGCTTAATCTTAATTATAATTATAATTATAATTATAATTTTAATTTTAAAATTAATTTTAATCTTAATTTTCATTTTCATTTTAATTATAATTTTAATTTTAATTTTAATTTCAATTTTAATTTCAATTTTAATTTTGATTTTATTTATAATTATAATTATAATATTAAATTTTATTTTAATTTTAACTTTAATTTTATTTATATTTATAATTATAATTATAATTATAATTTAATTTTAATTTTAATCTCAATTTTAATTATAATTATAATTATAATTATAATTATAATTATAATTATAATTAAATTCAAAATTAAAATTAAAATTGAAATTAATATTAAAATAAAAATTGTAAATCAAATTAAAATTAAAATAATAATTTTAACTTTAATTATAATTATAATTATAATTATAATTATAATTTTAATATTAATTTAAATTTTAATTTTCATTATAATTATAATTATAATTGTAATTTTCATTTTAATTTTAGTTTTAATTTTAAATTTAATTATAATTATAATTATAATTATAATTATAATTACAATTATTATTTTAATTTTAATTTAACTTATAATTATAATTATAATTATAATTATATTTATAATTAATAATATTATTATTTTTATTATAATTATAATTATAATTATAATTATAATAATCGTTAAAATTATTATTTTAATCTTAATTTTAATTTTAATTTTAATTTTATTATCAATTTTAATGTTAATTTTAATTTTAATGTTGTTGCTAATGTTATTGTTAATTTTGATTTTAATTTTAATTATAATTATAATCATAATTATAATTATAATTATGATTATGATAATTATAATTTTGATTTTGATTTTAATTTTAATTATAATTCTAATTTTTATTTTTATTTTAATTTTAATTTCAATTATAATTATAATTATAATTTCAACTTTAATTTTAATTTCAATTTTAATTATAATTTTAATTTTAATTATAATTTTGGTTTTAATTTTAATTATAATTTTAATTTTAATTTTGATTTTAATTATAATTTTAATTTTAATATCAATTGTAATTATAATTTCAATTTTAATTTTGATTTTCATCATTATTATCATTACCATAATCATTATCATTATCGTTATCATTTTAATTTCAATATTAATATATATTTTAATTTCAATTTTAATATATATTTTAATTTTAATTTTAATTTTAATTATAATTATAATTATAATTTTTATTGTAATTTAGTTTAATTTCAATTTTAATTTCAATTATAATTATAATTGTAATTATAAGTTTAATTCTAATTTTAATTTTAATTTTCATTTAATTTTAATTGCAATTATATTTTTAATTTTAATTTTGATTTTAATGATAATTAAAATTTAAATTTTAAGTTTAATTTCAATTTAAATTCTAATTCTAATTCTAATTCTAATTCTATTTCTAATTCTAATTTTAATTTTAATTTCAATTGCAATTTTAATTATTATTTTAATTTTAATTTTAATTTTAATTTTAATTATAATTAGAATTATAATTATAATTTTAATTTAAATTTTAATTTCAATTTTAATTATAATTATAATTTTAATTATAATTATGATTATGATTATGATTATGATTATAATTATAATTTTAATTTTAATTTTTATTTCAATATTAATTTTAATTATAATTATTATAATAATTTCAATTATAATTATAATTTTAATTATAGTTTTGATTTAAATTTTAACTCTTATTTTAATTTTAATTTCAATTATAATTATAATTATAATTACAATTATAATTATAATTTTAATTTTAATTTTAATTTTATTTATAGTTATAATTGTAGTTATAATTATAATTATAAGTTTAATTTTAATTCTAATTTTAATTTTAATCATATTTATAATTTCAATTTTAATTTTAATTTCAATTTTATTTATAATTTTAATTTTAATTTTAATTTTAATTTTGATTTTAATTTTAATTACAATAATCATAATGATAATGATTATGATAATGATAATTAAAATTAGAATTAAAATTTTAATTAAAATTAAAATTTAAATTAAAATTAAAATTAAAATTAAAATTATAATTATAATTGAAATTAAAATTAAAAAAAAATAAAAAATAAAATTATAATTATAATTATAATTTTAATTATAATTATAATCAAAATTGAAGTTAATATTAAAATTTAAATTAAAATTATTATTATATCTAGAATTATAATAATAATTATAATTATAATTATAATTATAATTAAAATTAAAATCAAAATTGAAATTACAATTAATATTGAAATAAAAATTATAAATAAAATTAAAATCATAATTAAAATTAAAATTAAAATTAAAATTAAAATTGTAATTAAAATTAGAATTTGAATTGGAATCAGTATTAGAAATGTAATTAAAATTTTAATTATAATCTTAATTAAAATCCAAATTAAAATTAAAATTAAAATTAAAATTAGAATTATAATTATATTTACAATTATAATTATAATTATAATTAAAATGAAAATGAAAATTAAAATTAAAATTGAAATTAAAATTAAAATTAAAATTACAATTATAATTATAATTAAAATTAAAATTGAAAATAAATTTAAATTGAAAATATAATTATAATTGAAATTAAAATTAAAATTAAAATTAAAATTTAATTATTATCATAATTAGAATTAAAATTAAAATTAAAATTAAAATTATAATTATAATTATAATCATAATTATAATTATGATTAAAATTAAAATTAAAATTAAAACTATAATTAATATTAAAATTAAAATTAAAATTGAAATAATAATTATTACAATTATAATTATAATTATAGTTAAAATTAAGATTAAAATTAATATTAATATAAAAATTAAAATTAGAATTAAGATTATAATCAAAATTAATATTAAAATTAAAATTAGAATTAGAATTAGAATTAAAATTAAAATTAAAATTAAATTAAAATTAAAATTTCAATTATAATTATAATTACAATTACAATGAAAATGAAAATTAAATTATAAATTAAAATTAAAATTATAATTACAATTTAAATTTAAATTGTAATTAAAATTATAATTCTAATTTTAGTTAAAATTGAAATTAAAATTAAAATTAAAATTAATATTATAATTAAAATTAAAATTAAAATTAAAGTATATATTAAAATTAAAATGATAATGATAATGATAATGATAATGATAATTAAAATTAAAATTGAAATTAAAATTGAAATTATAATTTTATTTATAACTAAAATTAAAATTAAAATTAGAATTAAAACTAAAATTATTATTATTATTAAAATTAAAATTAAGATTAATATTAAAATTAAAATTATAATTATAATTATAATTATAATTATAATTATAATTATGATTGAAATTTAAATTAAAATTATAATTATAATTATAGTTACAATTATAATTATAATTAAAATTAAAATTAAAACTAAAATTAAAATTAGAATTAAAATTAAAATTTAAATTTAAATTGAAATTAAAATTATTTTAAAAATTAGAAATTGTTTTAAAAATTTGAATTTTGATTAAAATTAGAATTAAAATTGGAATTAAAATTATAATTATAATTATAATTTTAATTATAATTATAATTATGATTTAAATTGAAATTAAAATCATAATTTTAATTATAATTAAAATTAGAATAGAAATTAAAATCAAAATTGAAATTATAATTATGATTATAATTATAAATATAATTATAATTGTATTTAAAATTAAAATTTAAGTTTATATTAAAATTAAAATTCAAATGATAATAATAATGATAATGATTATGATAATGATAATTAAAATTAAAATTAAAATTATAATTAAAGTTAAAATTAAAATTAAAATTAAAATTAAAATTATAATGATAATTAAAATTAAATTAAAATTAAAAATTAAATTATAATTATAATTATAATTATAATTATAATCAAGATTAAAATTGAAGTTAATATTAAAATTAAAATTGAATTTATAATTATATTTATAATTATAATAATAATTATAATTAATATTATAATTAAAATTAAAATCAAAATCAAATTACTATTAATATTAAAATAAAAATTATAATTAAAATTAAAATTATAATTGAAATTAAAATTAATGTTAAAATTAGAATTAGAATTGGAAATAAAATTAGAAATGTAATTAAGATTATAATCTTAATTATAATTAAAATTAAAAAATAATAAAATTATAATTATAATTATATTCACAATTATAAATATAATTATAATTATAATGAAATGAAAATTAAAATTAAAATTATTATTACAATTATAATTATAATTAAAATTGAAAATACAATGAAAATATAATTATAATATAAATTAAAATTTGAATTAAATTATTTTTATAATTATAATTAAATTTAAAATTAAAATTAAAATTAAAATTATAATTATAAGTATAATCATAATTATAATTAAAATTAGAATTAAAATTAAAATTATAATTAATTTTAAAATTAAAATTAAAATTAAAATTAAAATTATAATTATAATTATAATTGTAATTTTAATTATAGTGAAAATTAAAATTAAGATAAAAAGTAATATCGAAATAAAAATTAAAATTAAAATTAATATTATAATTAAAATTAAAATTAAAATTAGAATTAGAATTGAAATTAGAATTAGAATTAAAATTAAAATTAAAATTAAAATTCTAATTATAATTATAATTACAATTAAAATGAAAATGAAAATGAGAATGAAATTATTAATTAATTTTAAAATTATGATAAAAATTTAAATTGAAATTAAAATTAAAATTATAATTTTAATTATAGTTTAAATCAAAATTATAATTAAGATTAAAATTGAAATTATAATTATAATTAAAATTAAAATTAAAGTTTATATTAAAATTAAAATGATAATGATAATGATAATGATAATGATAATGATAATTAAAATTAAAATTAAAATTAAAATTATAATTACAATTTAAATTTAGATTATAATTAATATTATAATTTTAATTATAGTTAAAATTGAAATTAAAATTAAAATTAAAATTAAGATTATGATTATAATTAAAATTAAAATTACAATTATAATTGAAATTAAAATTAAAATTAAAATTAAAATTATAATTATAATTATAATTATAATTATAATTATGATTGAAATTTAAATTAAAATTATAATTATAATTATAGTTACAATTATAATTATAATTAAAATTAAAATTAAAACTAAAATTAAAATTAGAATTAAAATTAAAATTTAAATTTGAATTAAAATTAAAATTATTTTAAAAATTAGAAATTGTTTTAAAAATTTGAATTTTGATTAAAATTAGAATTAAAATTGAAATTAAAATTATAATTATAATTATAATTATAATTATAATTATAATTATAATTATAATTATTATTTAAATTGAAATTAAAATCATAATTTTAATTATAATTAAAATTAGAATAGAAATTAAAATCAAAATTGAAATTATAATTATGATTATAATTATAAATATAATTATAATTGTATTTAAAATTAAAATTTAAGTTTATATTAAAATTAAAATTCAAATGATAATAGTAATGATAATGATTATGATAATGATAATTAAAATTAAAATTAAAATTATAATTAAAGTTAAAATTAAAATTAAAATTAAAATTAAAATTATAATGATAATTAAAATTAAATTAAAATTAAAAATTAAATTATAATTATAATTATAATTATAATTATAATCAAGATTAAAATTGAAGTTAATATTAAAATTAAAATTGAATTTATAATTATATTTATAATTATAATAATAATTATAATTAATATTATAATTAAAATTAAAATCAAAATCAAATTACTATTAATATTAAAATAAAAATTATAATTAAAATTAAAATTATAATTGAAATTAAAATTAATGTTAAAATTAGAATTAGAATTGGAATTAAAATTAGAAATGTAATTAAGATTATAATCTTAACTATAATTAAAATTAAAAAAAATTGAAATTATAATTATAATTATATTCACAATTATAAATATAATTATAATTATAATGAAATGAAAATTAAAATTAAAATTATTATTACAATTATAATTATAATTAAAATTGAAAATACAATGAAAATATAATTATAATATAAATTAAAATTAAAATTTGAATTAAATTATTTTTATAATTATAATTAAAATTAAAATTAAAATTAAAATTAAAATTATAATTATAAGTATAATCATAATTATAATTAAAATTAGAATTAAAATTAAAATTAAAATTAATTTTAAAATTAAAATTAAAATTAAAATTAAAATTATAATTATAATTATAATTGTAATTTTAATTATAGTGAAAATTAAAATTAAGATTAAAAGTAATATCGAAATAAAAATTAAAATTAAAATTAATATTATAATTAAAATTAAAATTAAAATTAGAATTAGAATTGAAATTAGAATTAGAATTAAAATTAAAATTAAAATTAAAATTCTAATTATAATTATAATTACAATTAAAATGAAAATGAAAATGAGAATGAAAATGTTAATTAATTTTAAAATTATGATAAAAATTTAAATTGAAATTAAAATTAAAATTATAATTTTAATTATAGTTTAAATCAAAATTATAATTAAGATTAAAATTGAAATTATAATTATAATTAAAATTAAAATTAAAGTTTATATTAAAATTAAAATGATAATGATAATGATAATGATAATGATAATGATAATTAAAATTAAAATTAAAATTAAAATTATAATTACAATTTAAATTTAGATTATAATTAATATTATAATTTTAATTATAGTTAAAATTGAAATTAAAATTAAAATTAAAATTAAGATTATGATTATAATTAAAATTAAAATTACAATTATAATTGAAATTAAAATTAAAATTAAAATTAAAATTATAATTATAATTATAATTATAATTATAATTATGATTGAAATTTAAATTAAAATTATAATTATAATTATAGTTACAATTATAATTATAATTAAAATTAAAATTAAAACTAAAATTAAAATTAGAATTAAAATTAAAATTTAAATTTAAATTAAAATTAAAATTATTTTAAAAATTAGAAATTGTTTTAAAAATTTGAATTTTGATTAAAATTAGAATTAAAATTGAAATTAAAATTATAATTATAATTATAATTATAATTATAATTATAATTATTATTTAAATTGAAATTAAAATCATAATTTTAATTATAATTAAAATTAGAATAGAAATTAAAATCAAAATTGAAATTATAATTATGATTATAATTATAAATATAATTATAATTGTATTTAAAATTAAAATTTAAGTTTATATTAAAATTAAAATTCAAATGATAATAATAATGATAATGATTATGATAATGATAATTAAAATTAAAATTGAAATTATAATTAAAGTTAAAATTAAAATTAAAATTAAAATTAAAATTATAATGATAATTAAAATTAAATTAAAATTAAAAATTAAATTATAATTATAATTATAATTATAATTATAATCAAGATTAAAATTGAAGTTAATATTAAAATTAAAATTGAATTTATAATTATATTTATAATTATAATAATAATTATAATTAATATTATAATTAAAATTAAAATCTAAATCAAATTACTATTAATATTAAAATAAAAATTATAATTAAAATTAAAATTATAATTGAAATTAAAATTAATGTTAAAATTAGAATTAGAATTGGAATTAAAATTAGAAATGTAATTAAGATTATAATCTTAATTATAATTAATATTAAAAAAAATTAAAATTATAATTATAATTATATTCACAATTATAAATATAATTATAATTATAATGAAATGAAAATTAAAATTAAAATTATTATTACAATTATAATTATAATTAAAATTGAAAATACAATGAAAATATAATTATAATATAAATTAAAATTAAAATTTGAATTAAATTATTTTTATAATTATAATTAAAATTAAAATTAAAATTAAAATTAAAATTATAATTATAAGTATAATCATAATTATAATTAAAATTAGAATTAAAATTAAAATTATAATTAATTTTAAAATTAAAATTAAAATTAAAATTAAAATTATAATTATAATTATAATTGTAATTTTAATTATAGTGAAAATTAAAATTAAGATTAAAAGTAATATCGAAATAAAAATTAAAATTAAAATTAATATTATAATTAAAATTAAAATTAAAATTAGAATTAGAATTGAAATTAGAATTAGAATTAAAATTAAAATTAAAATTAAAATTCTAATTATAATTATAATTACAATTAAAATGAAAATGAAAATGAGAATGAAAATATTAATTAATTTTAAAATTATGATAAAAATTTAAATTGAAATTAAAATTAAAATTATAATTTTAATTATAGTTTAAATCAAAATTATAATTAAGATTAAAATTGAAATTATAATTATAATTAAAATTAAAATTAAAGTTTATATTAAAATTAAAATGATAATGATAATGATAATGATAATGATAATGATAATTAGAATTAAAATTAAAATTAAAATTATAATTACAATTTAAATTTAGATTATAATTAAAATTATAATTTTAATTATAGTTAAAATTGAAATTAAAATTAAAATTAAAATTAAAATTATGATTATAATTAAAATAAAATTAAAGTTTATATTAAAATTAAAATGATAATGATAATGATAATGATAATGATAATTAAAATTAGAATTAAAATTGAAATTAAAATTAAAATTTTATTTATAACTAAAATTAAAATTAAAATTATAATTAAAACTAGAATTATTATTATTATTAAAATTAAAATTAAAATTAATATTAAAATTAAAATTATAATTATATATAAAATTAAAGTTGAAATTAATATCATAATTATAATTAAAATTTAAATTAAAATTGAAATTAAAATTAAAATCAAAATTAAAATTTTAATTATAATTAAAATTAAAATTAAAATTAAAATTAAAATTGTAATTATTTATTATGATTATAATTGTAATTATAATTAAAATTAAAATTAAAATCAAAATTAAGATTAAAATCAAAATTAATATTAAAATAAAAATTATAATTAAAATTAAAATTACAATTATAATTGAAATTGAAATTAAAATTAAAATTAAAATTTTCATTATAATTATAATTATAATTATAATTTTGATTGAAATTTAAATTAAAATTATATTTATAATTATAGTTACAATTATAATTATAATTAAAATTAGAATTAAAACTAAAATTAAAATTAGAATTAAAATTAAAATTTAAATTTAAATTAAAACTAAAATTATTTTAAAAATTAGAAATTGTTTTAAAAATTTGAATTTTGATTAAAATTAGAATTAAAATTGAAATTAAAATTATAATTATAATTATAATTATAATTATAATTATAATTATAATTATAATTATAATTTAAATTGAAATTAAAATCATAATTTTAATTATAATTGAAATTAGAATAGAAATTAAAATCAAAATTGAAATTATAATTATGATTATAATTATAAATATAATTATAATTGTAATTAAAATTAAAATTAAAGTTTATATTAAAATTCAAATTCAAATGATAATAATAATGATAATGATTATGATAATGATAATTAAAATTAAAATTAAAATCATAATTAAAGTTAAAATTAAAATTAAAATTAAAATTAAATTTATAATGATAATTAAAATTAATATTAAAAAAAAATTAAATTATAATTATAATTATAATTATAATTATAATTAAGATTAAAATTGAAGTTAATATTAAAATTAAAATTGGAATTATAATTATATTCATAATTATAATAATAATTATAATTAAAATTATAATTAAAATTAAAATCAAAATTAAATTACAATTAATATTAAAATAAAAATTATAATTAAAATTAAAATTATAATTAAAATCAAAATTAAAGGTAAAATTAGAATTAGAATTGGAATTAGAATTAGAAAGGTAATTAAGATTATAATCATAATTATAATTAAAATTAAAAAAAAAATAAAATTATAATTATAATTATATTTACAATTATAAATATAATTATAATTATAATGAAATGAAAATGAAAATTAAAATTGAAATTAAAATTATTATCACAATTATAATTATAATTAAAATTGAAAATACAATGAAAATATATTTATAATATAAATTAAAATTAAAGTTTAAATTAAATTATTTTATAATTATAATTAAAATTAAAATTAAAATTAAAATTAAAATTATAATTATAATTATAATCATAATTATAATTAAAATTAAAATTAAAATTAAAATTATAATTAATTTTAAAATTAAAATTAAAATTAAAATTAAAATTAAAATTATAATTATAATTATAATTATAATTATAGTGAAAATTAAAATTAAGATTAAAAGTAATATTAAAATAAAAATTAAAATTAAAATTAATATTATAATTAAAATTAAAATTAAAATTAAAATTAGAATTGAAATTAGAATTAGAATTAAAATTAAAATTAAAATTAAAATTCTAATTAAAATTAAAATTACAATTAAAATAAAAATGAAAATGAGAATGAAAATATTAATTAATTTTAAAATTATAATAAAAATTTAAATTGAAATTGAAATTAAAATTATAATTTTAATTATAGTTAAAATTAAAATTATAATTAAGATTAAAATTCAAATTATAATTATAATTAAAATTAAGATTAAAATTAAAATTAAAATTAAAATTATAATTATAATTAAAATCAAAATTAAAATTAAAGTTTATATTAAAATCAAAATTAAAATTATAATGATAATGATAATGATAATGATCATTAAAATTAAAATTAAAATCAAAATTAAAATTATAATTTTAATTATGACTAAAATTAAAATTAGAATTAAAATTAAAATTAAAATTATTATTATAATTAAAATTGAAATTAAAATTAGTTTCAGAATTAAATTTATAAATATATATAAAATTAAGATTAAAATTGAAATTATAATTATAATTATAATTATAATTATAATTATAATTAAAATTGAAATTAAAATCAAAATTATAATTATAATTATAATTATAATTAAAATTAAAATTAAAATTAAAATTAAAATTAAAATTTTAATTATTTATTATAATTATAATTGTAATCATAATTAAAATTAAAATTAAAATCGAAATTAAAATTAAAATCAAAATTATTGTATAAATAAAAATTATAATTAAAATTGAAATTACAATTATAATTGAAATTAAAATTAAAATTAAAATTAAAATTATAATTATAATTATTATTATAATAATAATTATAATTATAATTATAATTAAAATTGAAATTAAAATTAAAATTAAAATTATAATTTTATTTATAATTACAATTTTAATAATAATTAGAATTAAAATTAAAACTAAAATTAAAATTAAAATTTAAATGAAAATTTGAATTAAAATTAAAAATTAAAATTATTATAAAAATTAAAATTATCTTAAAAATTAAAATTTTAATTGAAATTAAAATTAAAATTAAAATAAAATTGTAATTATAATTATAATCATGATTATAATTATGATTAAAATTGAAATTAAAATTAAAATAAGAATAAAATTAATTTTAAAATTATAATTATAATTATAATTATAATCAAAATTAAAATTGAAATTAAAATTTAAATCATAATTATAATTATAATCATAATTATAATTTAAATTAAAATAAAATTAAAATTAAACTTATAATCATAATAATAATTATAATTATAATTTTTATTATAATTATAATTAGAATTAAAATTTCAAAAAGATAATTATAATTATAATTATAATTATAATTATAATTAAAATTAAAATTAAAATTATAATTAAAATTAAAATTAAAATTAAAATTAAAATTAAAATTAAAATTAATAAAATTATAATTGAAATTAAAATCAAAATTAAAATTGAATTTAAAATTATAATTATAATTAAAATCAATATTGAAATTGAAATTAAAATTAAAATTAAAATTATAATTAAAATTAAAATGGAATTTATAATTAAAATAAAATTGAAATTAAAATTAATATTAAAATTTTTATCATATGTTAATTTAAAATTAAAATCAAAATTGAGATTAAAATTAAAATAAAATTATATTTATAATGTATTATAATTATAATTATAATTATAATTAAATTATAATTGAAATTAAAATTAAGATTTAAATTAAAATTAAAATTATTATTATAATTATAATTAAAACTAAAATTTTAATTATCATTATAATTATAATTACAATTATAATTATAATTATAATTATAATTATAATTATAATTATAATTAAATTTACAAGTAAAATTAAAAATACAATCATAATTAATATTAAAATTAAAATTAAAATCAAAATTATAATCATAATTATAATTATAATTATGATTATAATTATAATTATAATTATAATTATAATTAAATTAAAAATTAAAATTAAAACTATAATTACAGTTATAAATATAATTGAAATTAAAATTTAAAATTAAAATTAAAATTATAATTATAATTAAAATTCAAATTCAAATTCAAATAAATTTTAAAATTACAATTATAATTATGAATATAATTGAAATTAAAAATAAAATTTGAATTAAAATTAAAATCAAAATTATAATTATAATTATAATTATAATTAAAATTATAATTATAATTATAATTTTACTTATAATTATAATTATAATTATAATTATGGTTAAAATTAAAATAAAAATTAAAATTAAGATTATAATTAAAATTTAAATTAAAAATATAATTATAATTATAATTATAATTATAAATATAGTTATAATTATAATTAAAAATAAAATTATAATTATAATTATAATTATAGTTATAGTTATAATTATAATTAAAATTAAAATTAAAATTGAAATAAAAATAAAAATTATAATTATAATTATAATTATAATTATGATTATAATTATAATTATAATTAAAATTAAAATTAAAATTAAAATTATCATTACAATTCAAATTAAAACTCAAATTAAAATTGAAATTAATAATACAATTGAAAATGAAATTAAAATTGAAATTTTAATTAAAATTAAAATTAAATTCAAAATTAAAATTATAATTAGAAATATAATTAAAATTAGAATTAGAATTAGAATATTAATTAGAATTAAAATTAAAATTAAAATTAAAATTTAAATTAAAATTAAAATTATAATTATAATTAAAATTAAAATTAAAATTGAAAATAAAATTAAAATTATAATTATAATTATAGTTATAATTATAATTATATTTATAATTATAATTATAATTATAGTTATAATTATAATTATAATTATAATTATAATTATAATTATAATTATAATTATAATTATAATTATAATTATAATTATAATTATAATTAAAACCAAAATTAAAATTATAATTATAATTATAATTCATTAACACCTGAACTGAAGAGGTGTATACAGAAAAAGTAAAAGCTAATCAGTCTCATGAAGCGTGGGTTGGTTCATAAGTGACAGTTTAATGTGTACAAAAATTTACTGACTTGTGTTACAAATAAAATCAAGATGAGGTATTGTATGAGTATGTTTGAGACTTGTAGGGGGGATATCAGGAAGACCTGAAAGGAATCTGTACGGGCGGTGATGACAGAGGATGGGACAGTTATTGAGGGACCACAAATAGCAGATTATTTTAATAATTTTTTCATGAATATTGTTTCACATCTTACTGGGAATCTTCCTCATGATATAAATCTTACATGTTTTGATAATATTTGTCGAATTGACCACAAATTCTTCTTGGCTCCAACAGATGGGGGCGAGGTCTGTTCAGTATTGCAATCAATGCCGGATAATGGAAACAGTCTAAATGATATGAAGCCCAGTTTACTCCTATTAGTTCGTGATACTGTTGGCCCTATCATTGCGCACTTGTATAATCTGAGCATTGCTCAAGGCTTGTACCCTGATCCCCTTAAGGTTGGTCGGGTTATACCAGTGTTTAAGTCAGGTGATGTAACCAAACTGAGTAATTATAGACCCATTACAACTCTAACTACTATAAATAATATTTTTGAGCTCCAAACTCATTCGAGGATGGTCAAATTCATTGATCGTTTTAATGTACTTACGAACCTTCATTTCAGTTTTAGAAAAACATGTAGCACTACTACTGCCATTTTTAAGGTTGTAAGTGATATTTTACCCTCGTTTAACCAGAAGTCGTATACAATAGCACTTTTTTTTGGATCTAAAGAAGGCTTTCGATACTGTGGATAGGAAGGTCCTTCTCCATAAGTTATCAATAAGAGGATTTAGAGGTATTGTCAACTCCTTCCTCTTGTCATACTTGAGTAACCGAAGGCAGTATGTTTGTATTGATGGCCATGTGTCTAATACTGGACCTATAAATTTTGGGGTACCACAGGGTTCGGTTTTAGGACCCCTTCTATTCAATGTTTTTATTAAAGACATAGTAGATATAAGGATTGCAAAGAAGGTTCTATTTGCAGATGGTACAGTTTATTATATCAGAGATAAATCACTTGAATTGTGCATTAGCAAATTAAATATATTGATTGCTGAACTCACAAATTGGCTCCAGAATAATAGACTAATTCCTAACGTAGAAAAAACTAAATTAATGTTGTTCACACCAAGGCATGTTGAAAGCTTGCCAGACATGTATTTTAACGGAACTAAGCTTGAGTGGGTCTCCGGTGTCAGGTACTTGGGCATCGTTATTGATAATAAGTTAAGTTTTACTCTGCAATCAACTGAAGTTTTTAAGAAATTAAGCAAAATTCAAGGTGTTTTTTATCCACTTTCCTCATTTATGCCTCAGTCGGCTCTTATGACTTTGTATTACTCCTTGGTGTACCCTATAATAATACAAAATGTTATCATTTGGGCTGGTGTTCCTGAGATAAACCTCCATAACATTAAAACTGCTCTCAATAAAATACTAAGGAACATTCTAAAGGTTAAGCACGACGAGAATAATGTACTTTTGATGAGAACTAGTGACATGTACAAAAGGTTAAATTTAATGAAATTTGATGATATATACAAATATTTCCTTTTGAAGTTTATTCACGATGTTTTTTATAGAAAGTCCGACATTTTCAGTGAGTATTATGCCCCACTGTTGCCTTCACACTCGTACGGTACTCGGGGAGTGAGGATCAATCTCCTGGCAGTTAGGGTGGACGTAGAGAAGCAGTCTGCTTTGTATCAGACGTGCAGACTGTTAAACGAACTACCTCATGATCTTTTTAAGCCTCAGGCTGTTGTAACTTTGAAGAGGAAATATGAACATATGGTAGTTTCTCAGTATTAGGTTTCCTTTGATATAATTTTTATATACTATATTCTTATACTTTTAGTTAATGAGTTTGCAGTAATCTCTATGTATAAAAACTTTAACTAGGTGATTGTACTTACAATAGTGATGTTTTATATTCCAGATTCTTTATTACTTTAAGTTTTATATTTCAGATTCTATATTTCTTTAAATAAACATTTTCTTTTATTGAAAAAAATATTATTGTAGTAAGGTTTATATTTAATTTACTTTAAACAGAGTTTACTGGCTTATTGTACATAATATATTGTTTGCTTAATTTTAAAATAATTTTATTATTAATGTATTATTTATTGTATTTTAAAATATTTGCTCTGTCCAATAAGTTTGCCATAGCAGGACTTAGTTCCTTTATTGGCTTCTTATATGTAGTTTGTATGTAAGAATAAATAAAGTCTAAAGTCTCAAGTCTATAATTGAAATTGAAATTAAAATTAAAATTAAAATTATAAATAAAATTAAAATTAAAATTAAAATTAAAATTAAAATTAAAATTTAAATTATAATTATAATTAAAATTAAAATTAAAATTATAATAATAATTATAATTATAATTATAATTATAATTATAATAATAATAATAATAATAATAATAATAATAATAATAATAATAATAATATTGATTATAATCATAATTATAATTATTATTGAAATTAAAGTTAAAATTAAAATTGAAATTAAAATTAAAATTATAATTATAATTATAATTATAATTATAATTATAAATATAATTATAATTAAAATTAAAATTAAAATTAAAATTATAATTTCAATTATAAATAAAATTAAAAGTAAATTAAAATTAAAATTATAATTATAATTATAATTATAATTATAATTGTAATTAAATTTATAATTGAAATTGAAATTAAAATTAAAAATAAAATTAAAATTAGAATTAGAATTAAAATTATAATTATAATTATAATTATAATTATAATTATAATTATAATTATAATTATAATTATAATTGTAATTTTAATTTTAATTTCAATTTCAATTTTAATTTTGATAATAATTATAATTATAATTATAATTATGATTATAATTATAATTATAGTTAAAATTAAAATTATTATTAACATTAACATTAAAATTAAAATTGAAATTAAGATAAAATTAAAATTAAAATTAGATTTATAGTTATAATTATAATTATAATTGTAATTATAATTATAATTATAATTATAATTGTAATTATAATTATAATTATGTTTTAAATTAAAATTAAAATCATAATTATGATTAATTATAATTATAATTATAAGTATAATTGAAATTAAAATTAAAATTATAATTAGAATTAAAATTGAAATTAAAATTAAAATTATAATTATAATTATAATTATAATTATAATTATAATTAAAATAAAAATTAAAATTGAAATCAAAATTAAAATTAAAATTGAAATTAAACTTATAATTATAATTAAAATTTAAATAAAAATTAAAATTAATATTGATATTATAATTATAATTATGATAATTATTCAAATTAAAATTAAAATTGAAATTAATATTAAAATTAAAATTAAAATTATAATTAAGATTATAATTATAATTATAATTATTATTATAATAATAATTATAATTAAAATTAGAATTGAAATTAAAATTAAAATTAAAATTAAACTTATAATTATGATAAAAATTAAAATTAAAATTATAATTATATCTATAATTATAATTATAATCAAAATTAAAATTAGAATTAGAATTAGAATTAAAATTATAAATATAATTATAATTATAATTATAATTGAAATTAAAATTATAATTATATTGATAATTATAATTATAATTATAATTAATATTAAAATTAAAATTAAAATTAAAATTAACATTAAAAATAACATTAAAATTAACATTAAAATCAAATTTAATATTAAAATTAAATTGAGATTAAAATTATAATTATTATTTTAATTATAATTATATTTATAATTATATTTTTAATTTTAATTTTAATTTTAATTTCAATTAAAATTATAATTATAATTTTAAATTTAATTTTAATTCTAATTTCAATTTTTATTTTTATTTTGATTTTAATTATAATTATAATTTTTATATTTATAATTATAATTATAATTATAATTTTAATTATAATTTTATTTTTATATTTAATTTTAATTATAATCACAATTATGAATATAATTATAATTATAGTTATAATTATAATTATAATTATTATTATTATTATTATTATTATTATTATTATTATTATTATTATTATTATTATTATAATTTTATTTTTTAATTTTAATTATAATTATAATTATAATTATAAATTCAATTTTAATTTTAATTTTAATGTTAATGTTAATGTTAATTTTAATGTTAATGTTAATTTTGATTTTAATTTAAATTTAAGTTTTAATTTTAATTTTAATTTTAATCATAATCAAAACTATAATTTTAATTTCAATTTTAATTTTAATTTTAATTTTAATTTTTATTTTAATTTTAATTTTAATTTTAATTTTAATTTTTATTTTAATTTTAATTTTAGGTAATTAAAATTAAAATTAAAATTAACATTAACATTAACATTAACATTAAAATTAACATTAAAATTAATATTGAAATTAAATCAAATTAAAATTATAATTATAATTTTAATTATAATTATAATTATAATTAAAATCAAAATCAAAATCAAAATTAAAATTATAATTATAATTATAATCATGATTTTAATCATAATCATAATTATAATTATGATAATAATAATAATAATAATTATAATTTCAATTATAATAATAATTATAATTACAATTATAATTATGATTATAATTAAAATTACAATTATAATTATAATTGTAATTATGATTATAATTATAATTATATTTAAAATTAAAATTAAAATCATAATTATGATTATAATTATAATTAAATTAAAAATTATAATTATAATTATAATTATAATTATAATTATAATTATAATTATAATTATAATTATAATTATAATCATAATTAAAATTAAAATTGAAATTAAAACTAGAATTAGAAATAAAATTATAATTATAATAATATTTATTATTTTAATGTCAATTTTAATTTTAATTTTAATTTTAATTTCAATTTTAATTTTAATTTTAATTTTAATTATAATTATGATTATAATCATAATCATAATTATAATTAAAATTATAATTATAATTTTAATTTTAATTTTAATTTTAACTATAATTATAATTATAATTATAATTATATTTAAAATTTTAATCTTAATTCTAATTTTGAATTTAATTTCAATTTGGATTCTCATTCTAATTATAATTATAATTTTTTATAATTATAGTTATAATTATAATTATAATTATGATTTTAATTTTAATTTTAATTTTATTTTTATTTTTAATTTAAATTATAATTACAATTATGAATATAATTATAACTATAGTTATAATTATAATTATTATTATTATTATTATTATTATTATTATTATTATTATTATTATTATTATAATTAAAATTTTAATTTTAATTTTTTTTAATATTATTTATAATTGTAATTATAATTATAACTATAATTAAAATTTTAATTATAATTTTAATTTTGATTTTAATGTTAAGGTTAATTTTAATCTTAATTTTAATTTTAATTTTAATTTTAACTATAATTTTAACTTTAATTTTAATTTTAATTTTAATTAAAATTAAAATTAAAATTAAAATTAAAATTAAAATTAAAATTAAAATTAAAATTTTAATTATAATTATAATTAAAATTGAAATTAAAATTGAAATTGAAACTAAAATTATTATCAAAATTACAATTATAATTAAAATTAATATTAAAATTAAAACTAAAATTATAATTATAATAATAATCATAATTGAAATTAAAATTAAAATTAAAATCAAAATTATAATTATAACTAAAATTAAAATATAATTAAGATTAAAATTTAAATTATAATTATGATGATAATTATAACTAAAATTAAAATCGAAATTATAATTATAATTTTATTTATGATTAAAATTAAAGTTAAAATCAAAGTTGATATTAAATTTGAAATTAAAATTATAATAATAATTAAAATTAAAATCAAAATTATAATTAAAATTAAAATTAAAATTAGAATTAAAATAAAAATTATAATTTTAATCAAAAATAAAAATAAAATTAAAATTATAATTAAGATTATAATTAAAATTGAGATAAAAGTTATAATGATCAAAATTAGAATTAAAATTAAAATTAAAATTAAAATTAAAATTAAAATTATAATTATAATCGTAATTATAATCAAAATTAAAATCATAATTATAATTATAATCGAAATTAAAATTAAAATTAAAATTATAATTAAGATTAAAATCTAAACTAAAATTAAAATGGAAATTGAAATTAAAATTAAAATTATAAATATTATTATAATTATAGTTATATTTAAGATTAAAATTATAAATATAATTATAAATATAGTTATATTTAAGATTAAAATTAAAATCAAAATTATAATTATAATTATAATAATAATTATAATTATAATTAAAATTAAAATAAAAAATATAATTATAATTATATCAATAATTATAATAATAATTATAATTAAAATTAAAATTAAAATTAAAATTAAAATTGGAATTAAGATTAAAATTACATTTAAAATTAAAATTAAAATTATGATTATAATTATAATTGTAATTAAAATTAAAATTAAAATTAGAATCATAATTATGATTATAATTAAAATTGAAATTGAAAATATAATCAAAATTATAATTTTGATTATAATTATACTTATAATTATAATTAAAATGAAAATAAAATAAAATTAAAATTAAAATTAAAATTAAAACCATAATTGAAATTAAAATTAAAATTAAAATTAAAATTGAAATTAAAATTGAAATTATAATTATAATTATAATTATAATTATAATTACAATTATAATTATAATCATATTTAAAATAAAATTAAAATTACAATTAAAATTAAATTAAAATTATAATTAAATTTAAAATTAAATTCAAAATTAAAATTAAAATTATAAATATAATTAAAATAAAAATTAAAATTAAAATTATAATTATAATAAAAATTAAAATTAAAATTAAGATTAAAATTAAAATTAAAATTATAATTATAATTATAATTAAAATTATAATTAAAATTAAAATTATAATTATATTTATAGTTATAACTATAATTATAATCATAATTATAATCATAATTAATATTAAAATTAAAATTAAAATTAAAATTACAATTGAAATTACCATTAACATTAACATTAAAATTAACATTAAAATTAAATTGAAATTAAAATTATAATTATTATTATAATTATAATTATAATTATTATTATAAATAAAATTTAAATCAAAATTAATATTAAAATTTTAATAATAATTATAATTTTGATTATAACCATAAATATAATAATAATAATAATAATAATAATAATAATAATAATAATAATAATAATAATAATAATAATAATAATAATAATAATTATAATTATAATTAAGATTAAAATTAAAATTAAAATCATAATTAAAATTTTAATTGTAATTATATTCATAATTATAATTATAATTGGAATTATAATTAAAATTAAAATTAAGATTAAAATTAAAATTAAAAATTAAAACTGAAATTGAAATTGAAATTATAATTATAATTATAATTACAATTATAATACAAATTGATATTATTATTAAGATTGAAATTAAAATTAAAATTAAAATTATAAATATGATTATAATTATAATTGTAATCATAATTGTAATTAGAATTAAATTTAAAACTTAAATTAAGATTAAAATTAAAATTAAACTTATAATTATATTTAAAATTAAAATTAAAATTAAAATTAAAATTAAAATTATCATTATAATTAAAATTAAAATTAAAACAAAAATTAATATGAAACTATAATTAAAATTAAAATTATACTTATAATTAAAATTGAAATTAAAATTAAAATTGAAATTAGAATTAGAATTGGAATTAAGATTAAAATAAAAATAAAAATTATAATTATAATTATAATTATAATTATAACTATAATTATGATTAAAATTATAATCAAAATTGAAATCAAAATTAAAATCAAAATTAAAATTTTAATTATAATTATAATTATAATTATAATTAAAATTAGAATTTAAATAAATATCGAAATTATAATTATAATTGTTAATATAATTGAAATTAAAATTATCAAAATTAAAATTGATACTAAAGTTAAAATTATAATTATAATTATAATTATAATTTAAATTGAAGTTAAAATTAAAATTGATAATAAAATAAAAATAAAAATTATAATAATAACTAAAACTAAAATTAAAATTAAAATCAAAATTAGCATTATAATTTTAATTATAATTATTATTATAATTATAATTATAATTATAATTGAAATTAAAATCAAAACTAAAACTAATATTAAAATTATAATTATAATTATAATTATAATTAAAATGAGAATTAATATTAAAATTAAAATTAAAATCAATATAATTAAAATTAAATTAAAATGAAATTGTAATTAAAATTAAAATTAAAATAATAATTATAATAATTAAAATTAAAATCAAAATTAAAATTAAAATTAAAATTAACTTTCAAATTAAAATTAAAATTATAATTATAAGTATAATTATAATTATAATTGTAATTATGATTAAAATTAAAATTAAAATTATAATTGAAATTAAAATTAAAATTAAAATTAATATTAAAATTTAAATTAAAATTATAATTAAAATCGGAATTAAAATTAAAATTAAAAATATAATTACAATTATAATTAAAATTAAAATTAAAATCAAACTTATAATTATAATTATGATTAAAATTTAAATTAAAATAAAAAAATATAATTATAATTATAATAATTATTATAATTATAATTAAAATTAGAACTGAAATTAAGATTAAAATTGATATCAAAATTAAAATTAAAATTGAAATTAAAATCAAAATTAAGAGTAAAATTTAGATTATAATTATAATTGTAATTAAAATTAAAATTAAAATTAGAATTGAAATTAAAATTAAAATTAAAATTATAATTATAATTATAATTAAAATTGAAATTAAAATTATAATTATAATTATAATTATAATTATAATTTTAATTATAAATATAATTATAATTATAATTATAATCGAAATTAAAATAAAAATTAAAATTAAAATCAAAATTATAATTATAATTATAATTATAATTATAATTATAATTATAATTAAAATAAAATTGAAATTATAATTTTAATTATAATTAAAATTGAAATTAAAATTATAATTATAATTATAATTATAATTATAATTATAATTATAATTATAATTAAAATAAAAATAAAAATTGAAATTTAAATTAAAATTAAAATCATAATTATAATTATGATTATAATTAAAATTAAAATTAATATTAAAATTAAAATTAAAATATAAATTACAATTCTAATTATAATTATAATTATAATTATAATTAAAATCAAAATTGGAATTAAAACTTTAATTATAATTATAATTACAATTATAATTTCAATAATAATAATAATAATAATAATAATAATAATAATAATAATAATAATAATAATAAAAATAATAATAATTATTATAATTATAATGAAGATTAAAATTAAGATTAAAATTAAAATCATAATTATAATTTTAATTGTAATTATAATCATAATTATAATTAAAATTGAAATTATAATTAAAATTAAAATCAAGATTAAAATTAAAATTAAAATTAAAACTAAAATTGAAATCAAAATTTTAATTATAATTATAATTAAAATTATAATCAAAATTAAAATTAAAATTTGATTGAGATTAAAATTGAAATTAAAATTGAAATTAAAATTAAAATTAAAATTATAATTACTATTATAATTATAATCATAATCATAATTATGATTAGAATTAAATTTAAAACTTAAATTACGATTAAAATTAAAATAAAACTTATAATTATAATTACAATTAAAATTAAAATTTAAAATTATAATTATAACTAAAATCAAATTAAAATTGAAATTGAAATTAAAATTATAATTAAATTTAAAATTAAAATTAAAACTAAAATTAAAATAAAAATTATAATCAAAATTAGAATTATACTTATGATAAAAATTGAAATTAAAATTAAAATTGAAATTAGAATTAGAATTAGAATTTGAATTGGAATTAAAATTAAAATTAAAGTGAAAATTAGAATTGAAATTAAAATTATAATTATAATTATAATTATAATTATAATTATAATTATAATTATAATTATATTTATAATTAAATTTAAAATTAAAATTAAAATTATAGTTATAATTATAATTATAATTGTAACTATAATTATAATTAAAATTAAAGTCAAAATTAAAATAATAACTAAAATTATAATTATAATTATAATTATAATTATAATTATAATTATAATTATAATTATAATTATAATTTTAATCATAATTAAAATTAGAATCAAAATATATATTAAAATTTGAATTACAATTGTAAATATAATTGAAATTAAAATTATCATAATTTAAATTGATATTAAAATTAAAATTATAATTATAATTATAATTATAATCATAATCAAAATTAAAATTAAAATTGAAATTATAATTATAATTATAACTATAATTATAATTATAATTATAATTTTATTAAAGTTAAAATTAAATTTGATATTAAAATAAAAATAAAAATTATAATAATAACTAAAATTAAAATTAAAATGAGAATTATAATTATAATTATAATTTTAATTATAATTAAAATTAAAATTAATATTGGAATTATATATAATTATAATTATAATTATAACTATAATTATAATTATAATTAAAATTAATATTGAGATTAAAATTAAAATTAATATTATAATTAAAATTAAAGTAAAATTAAAATTGTAATTAAAATTAAAATTGTAATTATAATAATTAAAATTAAAATGAAAATTAAAATTAAAATGAAATTTAAAATTAACATTCAAATTAAAATTAAAATTTAAATTAGAATTAAAATTATAATTATAATTATAATTATAATAATAATTGTAATTATGATTAAAATTAAAATTATAATTATAATTAAAATTAAAATTAAAATTAAAATTAAAATTAAAATCATAATTACAATCGAAATTAAAATTAAAATTAAAATTATAATTATAATTATGATTATAATTATTATTAAAATTAAAATCAAACTTATAATTATAATTATGAAAAAATTAAAATTAAAATTAAAAATATAATTATAATTATAATAATAATAATTATTATAATTGAAATTAAAATCAAAATTAGAACTGATATTAAGATTAAAATTGATATTAAAATTAAAATTATGATTATAATTATAATTGTAATTAAAATTAAAATTAAAATTTATATTGAAATTATAATTATAATTATAATTAAAATTGAAATTAAAATTAAAATTATAATTATATTTATAATTATAATTATATTTAAAATTAAAATTGAAATTATAATTAAAATTAAAATTTAAATTATAAATAAAATTAAAATTTAAATTTAAATCAAACTTATAATTATAAATATAATTATAATTATAATTATAATTATAATTAAAATAAAATTAAAATTATAATTAAAATTAGAATCGAAATTAAAATTAAAATTTAAACTAAAATTATAATTATAATTATGATTATAATTAAAATTAAAAATAATGTTAAAATTAAAATTAAAATCAAAATTACAATTATAATTACAATTATAATTATAATTAATATTAAAATTAAAATTCAAATCAAAATTGAAATTTTAATTTTATTTATAATTGTAATTATAATTATAATTATAATTATAATTTTTATTATAATTAAAATTAAAATTAAAACTAAAATCGATATCGAAATTATAATTATAATTAAAATTAAAATTAAAATTAAAATTAAAATTAAAAATATAATTAGAATTAGAATTAGAATTAGACTTAGAATTAGAATTAGAATTAGAATTAGAATTATGATTATAATTATAATTATAATTATAATTGAAATTAAAATTATAATTATATTCATAATTATAATTATAATTATAATTATAATTATAATTATAGTTATAATTATAATTATAATTATAATTATAATTATAATTATAATTATAATTAATATTACGATAAAATTAAAATTAACAATAACATTAACATTAATATTAACATTAAAATTAACATTAAAATTAAAGTTAAAATCAAAATTAAAATTAAAATTTTAATTATATTTATAATTGTAATTTTAATTTTAATCATGAATATAATAATAATAATAATAATAATAATAATAATAATAATAATAATAATAATAATAATAATAATAATAATGATTATTATAATTATAATTAAAATTAAAATTAGAATTAAAATTATAATTATAATTGTAATTATGATCATAATTATAATTAAAATTAAAATTACATTTAAAATTTAAATTAAGATTAAAATTAAAATTAGAATTAAAACTAAAATTGAAATTGGAATTAGAATTATAAATGTAATTACAATTATAATCAAAATTAAAATTAAAATTAAGATTTAAATCAAAATTAAAATTAAAATTGAAATTAAAATTAAAATTGAAATTAAAATTAAAATTAAAATTATTATTATGAATGAATTATAATTATCATTAGAATTAAAATTAAAACTTAAATTAAGATTAAAATTAAAATTAAATTCATAATTATAATTAAAATTAAAATTAAAATTAAAATTAAAATTAAAATTAAAATTAAAATTAAAATTATGAATAAAATTAAAATTAAAATTATAAATGAAATTATAATTATAACTAAAATAAAATTAAAATTATAATTAAAATTAAAATTAAAATTAAAATTAAAATTATAATTATAATTATATATGAAATTGAAATTAAAATTAAAATTAAAATTAAATTTATAATCAAAATCATAATTAAATTATAATTAAAATTAAAATTGAAACTAAAATTAAAATTATAATCATAATTATAATTATAATTATAATTATAATTATAATTAAAATTGAAATTGAAATTAAAATTAAAATTAAAATTAAAATTAAAATTAGAATTAGAATTAGAATTGAAATTAAAATTGAAGTTAAAATTAAAATTGAAATTGAAATTATATTTATAATTAAAATTATATTTAAATTTAAAATTAAAATTGGAATTATAATTATAATTATAATTATAATTATAATTACAACTATAATTATAATTAAAATGAAAATCAAAATTGAAATTAATTTTAAAATTAAAATTTTGAATATAATTATAATTATAATTATGATTATAATTGAAATTAGAATTAAAATAAATATCAAAATTTTAATTATAATTGTAAATATAATTGGAATTAAAATTATTAAAATTAAAATTGAAAAGAAAATTAAAATTATAATTATAATAATAATTA
The DNA here is from genome assembly GCF_036898095.1 of Palaemon carinicauda. Lineage (NCBI taxonomy): Eukaryota > Metazoa > Arthropoda > Malacostraca > Decapoda > Palaemonidae > Palaemon > Palaemon carinicauda. The sequence goes on along the minus strand of NC_090746.1, from coordinate 42,208,964 downwards.
TAATTATAATTAATATTAAAATTGAAATTATAATTATAATTATAATTATAATTATAATTATAATTATAATTATAATTTTAATTAAAATTAAAGTTAAAATTAAAATTGAATTTAAAATTAAAATTAAAATTAAAATTTAAATTTAAAATTTAAATTATAATTATAATTATAATTATAATTATAATTATAATTATAATTGAAATTAAAATTAAAATCAAAATTAAAATTAATATTAAAATTATAATTATAATTATAATTATAATTAAAATTAAAATTATAATTATAATTAAAATTATAATTAAAGTTAAAATTGAAATTAAAATTATAATTAAAATTAAAATTAATATTAAAATTATAATTAAAAATAAAATTGAGATTAAAATTATGATTATAATAATTAAAATTAAAATTAAAATTAAAATTAAAATTGAAATTAAAATTAAAATTAAAATTATAATTGTAATTATGATTAAAATTAAAATTATAATTATAATTGAAATTAAAATTAAAATTAAGATTAAAATTAAAATTATAATTAAAATCGATAATAAAATTAATATTATAATTAAAATTATAAATATAATTATAATTATAATTATAATTATAATTAAAATTAAAATCAAGCTTATAATTATAATTATGATTAAAATTAGAATTAAAATTAAAAATATAATTATAATTATAATAATAATTATGATTATAATTAAAATTAAAATTGAAATTAGAACTGAAATTAAGATTAATATTAAAATAAAAATTAAAATTAAAATTGAAATTAAAATTAAAATTGAAATTAAAATTATGATTATAATTATAATTTTAAATAAAATTAAAATTAAAATTAAAATTATAATTATAATCATAATTATAACTAAAATTAAAATTAAAATTAAAATTATAATTATAATTATATTTATTATCATAATTAAAATTAAAATTAAAATTGAGATTAAAATAAGAATTATAATTATATTTATAATTATAATTATAATTAAAATTAAAATTGAAATTATAATTAAAATTAAAATTAAAATTAGAATAAATATTAAAATTAAAATCAAAATTATAATTACAATTATAATTATAATTATAATTGTAATAAAATTAAAATTATAATTAAAATAAGAATCAAAATTAAAATTAATATCAAAATTAAAATTATAATTATAATTATAATTATAATTATGATTATAATTAAAATTAAAATTAATATTAAAATTGAAATTAAAATTAAAATTAAAATTAAAATTAAAATTAAAATTAAAATTATAATTATAATTATAATTATAATTACGATTATAATTATAATCATAATTATAATTACAATTAAAATTAAATTTGAAATTAAAATTATAATTATAATTATAATCATAATTATAATTATAATCATAATTAAAATAATAAATAAAATTAAAATTGAAATTAAAATTAGAATTAGAAATAAAATTATAATTATAATTATAATTATAATTATAATTATAATTATAATTATAATTATAATTTTAATCTTAATTTTAATTTTCATTTTAATTTCAATTTCAATTTTAATTTTAATTATAATTATAATTATGATTATAATTATAATCATAACTACAATTATAATTATAATTATAATTTTAATTTTGATTTTAATTTTAACTATAATTATAATTATAATTATGATTATAATTATAATTATTATTATAATTATAATTATTATTATAATTTCAATCCTAATTCTAATTTTAATTTTAATTTCAATTTTAATTTTGATTTTTATTATAATTATATTTTTTATAATTATTGTTATAATTATAATTAAAATTATAATTATAATTATAATTATAATTTTAATTTTAATTTTATTTTTATTTCTAATTTTAATAATAATTACAATTATGAATATAATTATAACTATAATTATAATTATAATCATAATTATGATTATAATTATTATTATTATTATTATTATTATTATTATTATTATTATTATTATTATTATTATTATTATTATAATTTTAATTTTAATTTTAAATTTAATTTTAATTATAATTATAATTATAATTATGATTTCAATTTTAATTTTAATTTTAATATTGATATTAATTTTTTATTTTCAATTATAATATTAATGTTAACGTTAATTTTAATTTTAATTTCAATTTTAATTTTAATTATAACTATAATTTTAATTTTGATTTTAATTTTAATTTCAATTTTAATTTCAATTTTAATTAATTAAAATTGAAATTGAAATTAAAATTAAAATAAATTATAATTAAAATTGAAATTAAAATTAAAATTATAATCATAATTAAAATTAAAATTAAGATTGAAATTATGATTATAATTTTAGTTATAATTAAAAATAAGAATAAAATTAAAATTAAAATTATAATTATAATCATAATTAAAATGGAAATTGAAATTAAAATATAATTAAAATTATAATTATAATTGATATTAAAATCAAAATTAAAACTAAAATTGATATCAAAACTATAATTATAATTAAAATTAAAATTAAAATTGAAATCAAAATTATAATTATAATTAAAATTGAATTAAAATTAACATTTTAATTATAATTAAAATTATAATTAAAATTAAAATTAAATTAAAATTAAAATCAAAATTACAATTATGATTATAATTTTAATTAAAATTAAAATTAAAATTATAATTATAATTACAGTTATAATTAAATTTAAAATTAAAATTTATTTTAAAATTAAAATTAAAATTATAATAATAAATGAAATTAGAATTAAAATTAAAATTAAAATTAAAATTAAAATTAGAATTATAATCATTATTATAATTATAATTAAAGTTCATATCATAATTAAAATTAATATCAAAATTATAATTATAACTATAATTATAATTATAATTATAATTAAAATTATAATTGAAATTGAAATTGAAATTAAAATTGAAATTAAAATTAAAATTAAAATTATAATTATAATTAAAATTAAAAATAAAAATGAAATTATAATTAAAATTAAATTTAAAATTATAATAATTAAAATTGAAATTATAATTAAAATTATAATTATAATTATAATTATAATTGTAATTATAATTAAAATTAAAATTATTTTTATAATTATAATTATAATTAAAATTAAAATTAAAATTATGATTATAATTAAAATCGAAATCAAAATTGAAATTGATATTAAAATTAAAATTGAAATTATAAATATAATTATAATTATAGTTATAATTAAAATTATAATTGAAATCAAAATTATAATTATAATTATAATTATAATTATAATTATAATTAAAATTAAAATTAAAAATATAAATATAATTATAATTATAATTATAATCATAATTAAAATTAAAATTAAAATTAAAATTTAAAATTAAAATTGAAATAAAAATAAAATAAAAATTATGATTATAATTATTATTTTAATTGAAATTAAAATTAAAATTATAATTAAAATTAAAATTAAAATTAAAATTAAAATTATAATTATAATTTTAATTATAATTAAAATTGAAATTAAAATTGAAATTATAATTATATATATAATTATAATTATAATTAAAATTATAATTAAAATTATAATTAAAACTAAAATTAAAATTAAATTAAAAATCAAAATTAATATCAAAATTATAATTATAATTATAATTATAATTATAATTATAATTATAATTATAATTATAATTAAAATGAAAATAAAATTAAAATTAAAATTAAAATTATAATTATAATTAAAATTAAAATTAAAATTGAAATTAAAATTAAAATTAAAATTAAAATTAAAATCATAATTATAATTAGAATTAAAGTTAAAATTAAAATTAAAATTAAAATTATAATTTTAATTATAATTACAATTATAATTATAATTATAATTATAATTAAAACTAAAATTACAATTAAAATTTAAATTAAAATTAAAATTATAATTAAATTTAAAATTAAAATTATAATTAAAATTAAAATTAAAATTAAAATTAAAATTATAATAAGAATTAAAATTAAAATTAGGATTAAAATTGAAATTAAAATTATAATTATAATCATAAATATAATTAAAATTAAAATTAGAATTAAAATTAAAATTATAATTATAATTATAATTATAATTATAATTATAATTATAATTGAAATCAACAATATAATTATATTTATAATTATAATTATGATTATAATTATAATTATAATTATAATTAATATTAGAATTAAAATTAAAATTAAAATTCAAATTAACATTAACATTAACATTAACATTAAAATTAACATTAAAATTAGATTACAATTAAAATTATAATTATAATTATAATTATAAGTATAATTATAATTAAAATCAAAATTAAAATTAAAATTTTAATTATAATTTTAATTATAGTTTTAAATATAATAATAATAATAATAAAAATAATAATAATAATTATAATTATAATTATAATTTGTATATTTCAGGAGTAGACCCTCTTTTAAGCAGGTTTTATAGAAAGTGATTGCTGCCTTATTGGCGTTAATTTTGTAATTAACTTTTTCTATTTTTCTTATTATCTTTTTCACTTCATTTGAACAATCCGCGACTAACTTGGAAAGGGACATATCAATAGGAAGGTGATGAAGACCATATAATTCACAATCTGTCTTTAGTATATCACAACACATTGTAAAAGTAGAGATAATATGTACAAAGTATAAAACACTATCAAAATGTTAGTGCACACAAAGTAATGGTCACTTTTGTACACAAAATTATAAACTACGTGAAGTTAAATTTAACACATCCTTCAACTCAACCGGTTTCGAGCAGTGCGAAGGTTTTCTGCTCATTGTCAAGAGTGAACTGAAATGCAGGTGTTGTTTTGATGGCTTATATACGGAGTCCTGCTTCGACATTCCATCTTCAGTGGTTAAGAACCGTCCTAGGGTGGAGACCATTAATCCTGGTGGGTGGTGGCCTCTGCCTGGCCGGGATGTTTGGTGGGATTATTGACTCTGGTTCTGTTAGGAGATAATCCCTGTTTTGACCTTCGGCTATATCAGTCCTGTCATAGTTGTTATTGCCTGGACTATTGTTGGTGGTGGACCTTATACATGTTGGAAATAAGGTCCCTTCTTGCGTGGTGTTGAGGTTAGGTCTTTGTTGTTGAATATAAAGAGCTTCCATTATCCGGAGACGTCTGCTGTCAGGGGCACGGACGATGATGGTTACATTTTTCACTATATGCTCCCTTGTTGTCTTGAAATTATGGTTTTGGAGACAATGCATTTTTATTGTACCCTCTTGCACGTGGCAAGATGATCTCTTAGAAAGACGCATCGTCGTCATCCCGATGTAGGTGCCAGGACATTCCTGGACGGGGCATTTATATTGGTACACTCCGTTCGTCTTTTTCAAGTCATCTTGCATGGCAGGGGCAGGGTTGTTTTTCATTATCAAGTCTCGTGTTTTTGCTGATTGGTAATAAATTATGAGGTTGATTTCAGTATCCTCTGCCGTGGCAAAAACGTTGTTTTTTATTATATTTTTCATAATCTTTTCTTCTTCTTTGTAGTTCACGCTCATAATGCCTTTATAGTATAGATTTATTTTTGCCGGCGTGTTGGTATCATCAGGGCCTTCATTCTGATACCATTTCTCGATTTTTTTTTAATTAGCCGATTAATGTCCTTATTCGTGAAGCCATTATTCACCAGAATTTTAGTAACTCTGTCAAGTTCCTCCTGGGTGCCTCTCCACGAAGAACAGTGAGAAATGGCTCTCCGAATAAAAGCCTTAATGGTGGCAGTTTTATACCGACTAGGGCACTCGCTGTCACCATTCAGACATAGGCCGATATTCGTTGGTTTTACGTACACCGATGTATTAAAGCTATTATTGCTTGTTTCTAAAAGGACATCAAGAAAGAGGAGACGTCCTTGGAGGCTGTGCTCTAGGGTGAACCTGAGCGAGCTGCATTCCTCGAAAATTATAATTAAAATTAAAATTAGGATTAAAATTAAAATTAAAATTAAAACTAAAATTGAAATTGAAATTATAATTATAATTATAATTACAAATATAATCAAATTTAAAATTGAAATTAAGATTGAAATTAAAATTAAAATTAAAATTGCAATTAAAATTAAAATTAGAATTATAATTATGATTATAATTATAATTATAATTATAATTATAATTAAAACTTAAATTAAGATTAAAATTAAAATCAAACTTATAATTAAAATAAAAATTAAAATTAAAATTAAAATTAAAAATTAAAATTAAAATTAAAATTAAAATTAAAATTAAAACTAAAATTAAAATTAAAATCATAATTATAATTAAAATAAAAATTAAAATTATAATTAGAATTAGAATTAAAATCAACATTATAATTATAATTATATATGAAATTGAAATTAAAATTAAAATTGAAATTAAAATTGAAATTAAAATTATAATTCAATTATAATTAAAATTAAAATTGAATCTAAAATTTAAATTATAATTATAATTATAATTATAATTATAATTATAATTAAAATTATAATTAAAATTAAAATTAAAATGATAATAATTGAAATTAGAATTAAAATTAAAATTAAAATTATAATTATAATTATAACTATAATTGTAATTATAATTAAAATTAAAATTATCATTATAATTATAATTGAAATTATAAATATAATTATAATTATGGTTATCATTAAAATTAAAATTAAAATCAAACTTATAATCATAATTATAATTAAAATTAAAAAAAAAATAAAAAATTAGAATTAAAAATATAATTATAATTATAATAATAATTATAATTTTAATTATAATTATAATTATAATTATAATTATAATTATAATTATAATTATAAATAAAACTAAAATTGAAATAAAAATTATGATTAAAATTAAAATTATAATTGAAATTAAAATTAAAATTAAAATTAAAATTAAAATTAGAATTAGAATTAGAATTAGAATTAATATTATTATTAAAGTTAAGATTAAAATTGAAATTAAAATCATAATTGGAATTATAATTAAAATTAAATTTAAAATTGAAATTAAAATTAAAATTATAATTATAATTATAATTATAATAATAACTATAATTATAATTAAAATTAAAGTCAAAATTGAAATTAAAATTAAAATTAAAATTTTAATTATAATTATAATTACAATTATAATTATAATTATAATTAAAATAAATATTAAAATTATAATTATAATTGTAAATATAATTGAAATTAAAATTGAAATCAAAATTAAAATTGATATTAAAATTAAAATTATAATTATAATTATGATTATAATTAAAATAAATATTAAAATTATATTTATAATTGTAAATATAATTGAAATTAATAATAAAATTAATATTAAAATTAAAACTAAAATTAGAATTATAATTCTAATTAATATTAAAATAAAAATAAAAATTTAAATTATAATTAAAATTAAAATTAAAATTAAAATTTGAAATTAAATAAAAATTGAAATTTAAATTTAAATTAAAATTAAAATTTTAATTATAATTAAAATTAAAATTAATATTAAAATTAAAATTAGAATTAGAATTATCATTAGAATTATAATTAAAACTAAAGTTAAAATTAAAATTGATATTAAAATTATAATTATGAATATAATTACAGTTATAATTATAATTATAATTATAATTAAAATTGAAATTAAAATTAATTTTAAAATCAAAATTAAAATTAAAATTATAATTAAAATTAAAATTAAAATTAAAATTAGAATTAAAATCATAATTGTAATTAAAATTAAAATTATAATTACATTTAAAATTTAGATTAAATAAATAATAAAATTAAAACTAAAATTAAAATTAAAATTATAATTATAATTAAAATTATAATTATAATTATAATTATAATCAAAATCAAAATTAAAATTAAAATTATAATAATAATTAAAATTAAAATTAAATTTAAGAATAAAGTTAAAATTAATATTAAAACTAAAATTGAAAATAAAATTATAATTATAATCATAATTAAAATTATAATCAAAATTAAAATTAAAACTAAAATTGAAATTGAAATTAAAATTAAAAATATAATTATGATTATAATTATAATTATAATTATAATTAGAATAAGAATAAAAATTAAAACTTAAATTAAGATTAAAATTAAAATTAAACTTGTAATTATAATTATATTTAAGATTAAAATTAAGTTTAAAATTAAAATTAAAAACAAAATTAAGAATAAAATTAAAATTAAAATTATAATTAAAATTGTAATTAAAATTAAAATTAAAATTATAATCATAATTAAAATTGAAATTAAAATTATAATTAAAATTAAAATTAAAATGAAAATAAAAATTATAATTATATTTATATATAAAATTAAAATTAAAATTAAAATTAAAATTAAAATTACATTTATAATTATAATTATATTTATAATTAAATTATAATCAAAATTAAAAATGAAACTAAAATTAAAATTATAATTATGATTATAATTATAATTTTAATTAAAATTAAAATTAATATTAAAATAAAATTATAATTATTATTATATATGAAATTAAAATTAAAATTAAAAGTAAGATTAAAATTTATTTATAATTATAATTATATTTATAATTAAATTATAATTAAAATTAAAAATGAAACTAAAAATAAAATTATAATTATAATTATAATTATAATTATAATTATAATTATAATTATAATTATAATTATAATTATAATTATAATTATAAATAAAATTATAATTATAATTATAATCAAAATTAAAATTAAAATTAAAATTAAAATTAATATTGAAATAAAAATTAGAATTAGAATTATAATTATAATTATATTTGAAATTAGAATTAAAATTAAAATTAAAATTATAATTAAAATTAAAATTAAAATTAAAATTAAAATTATAATTATAATTATAACTAAAATTAAAATTAAAATAAAATTAAAATTCAAATTTAAATCAAAATTAAAACTAATATTAAAATTTAAAATAAATTAAAATTAAATTTAAAATTTAAATTATAATTATAATGATAATTAAAATTAAAATTATAATTAAAAGTAAAATTCAAATTAAAATCAAAATTAAAATTGAAATTAAAATTATAATTCTAATTGTAATTATAATTATATGTAAAACTGAAATTAAAATTAAAATTAAAATTAAAATTATGACTATAATTATAATTATAATTATAATAAAATTATAATTGAAATTGAAATTGAAATTGAAAAATTATAATTATAATCATAATAATTATAATTATAATTATAATTAAAATAATGATTATAATTATAATTATAATTGTAATTATAATTATAATTATAATTATAATTATAATTTTAATTATAGTTATAATTATAATTATATTTAAAATCAATATTTAAATTATAATTATAATTATAATTATAATTATAATTATATTTATAATTATAATTATAATTTTAATTATAATTATAATTATAATTATAATTATAATTATAATTATAATTATAATTATAATTATAATTATAATTATAATTATAATTATAATTATAATTAAAATTAAAATTTTAATTATAATTATAATTATAATTATAATTATAATTATAATTATAATTATAATTATAATTATAATTATAATTATAATTATAATTATAATTAAAATCAAAATTAATATTAAAATTAGAATTAAAATTGATATTGAAATAAAAATTATAATTAGAATTATAATTATAATTAAATTTGAAATTGAAATTAAAATTGAAATTAAAATTATAATTAAAAATTAAAATTGGAATTAAATCTAAAATTATATATATAATTATAATTAAAATTAAAATTAACATTAAAATTAAAATTATAATTATAATTATAATTATAACTAAAATTAAAATTAAGATAAAATTAAAATTAAAATTTAAATCAAAATTATAACTAATATTAAAATTAAAAATAGATTAAAATTAAAATTGAAATAAAAATCATAATTATAATTAAAATTAAATTTATAATTAAAAGTTAAATTAAAATTTAAATCAAAATAAAAATTAAAATTAAAATTATAATTATAATTATAATTATAATTAAATTATAATTAAAATTAAAATTGAAATGAAAATTATAATTATAATTATAATTATAATTATAATTATAATTATAATTATAATTATAATTATAATCATAATTATAATTAATATTAAAATTAGAATTAAAATTGATATTGAAATAAAAATTATAATTATAATTATAATTATAATTATATTTGAAATTAAAATTAAAATTAAAATTAAAATTATAATTAAAATTAAAATTCGAATCAAATCTAAAATTATATATATAATTATAATTAGAACTAAAATTAACATTAAAATTAAAATTATAATGATATTTATAATTATAACTAAAATTAAAATTGAAATAAAATTAAAATTAAAATTCAAATCAAAATTATAACTAATATTAAAATTAAAAATAAATTAAAATTAAAATTGAAATAAAAATCATAATTATAATTAAAATTGAAATTATATTTAAAAGTAAAATTAAAATTTAAATCAAAATTAAAATTGAAATTAAAATTATAATTATAATTGTAATTATAATTATATATAAAACTAAAATTAAGATTAAAAATTAAAATTAAAATTATAATTATAATTATAATTATAATTATAATTAAATTATAATTAAAATTAAAATTGAAATGAAAATTATAATTATAATCATAATTATAGTTTTGATTATAATTAAAATTAAAATTAAAATCAATATTAAAAATTTTAAATTATAGTTATAATTATAATTGTTATTATAATTATAATTATAACTATAACTAAAATTAAAATGATAATTATAATTAAAATCATAATTATAATTACAATTAAAATTAAAATTAAATTTAAAATTAAAATTATAATTATAATTATAATTATAATTATAATTATAATCATAATTAATATTATAAATAAAATTAAAAGTGAAATTAAAATTATAATTAGAATTAAAATTATAATTATGATTATAATTATAATTATAATTATAATTATAATTATAATTATAATTATAATTATAATTTTAATTTTTATTTTTATTTTTATTTCAATTTCAATTTTAATTTTAATTATAATTATAATTATGACTATAATTATAATCATAATTATAACTATAATTATAATTATAATTTTAATTTTAATTTGAATTTTAACTATAATTATAATTATAATTATAATTTTAATTATAATTATAATTTTAATCTTAATTCTAATTTTAATTTTCATTTTAATTTCAATTTTAATTTTAATTGTAATTATAATTTTTATAATTATTGTTATAATTATAATTATAATTATAATTTTAATTTTAATTTTATTTTTATTTTCAATTTCAATTATAATTACAATCATGAATATAATTATAACTATAGTTATAATTATAATCATAATTATAATTATTATTATTATTATTATTATTATTATTATTATTATTATTATTATTATTATTATTATAATTTTAATTTTAATTTTAAATTTAATTATAATTATAATTATGATTATAATCATAATTTCAATTTTAATTTTAATTTTAATTTTAATTATAATTTTAATATTAATGTTAACGTTAATTTTTATTTTTATTTTAATTTTAATTATAACTATAATTTTAATTTTGATTTCAATTTCAATTTCTATTTTAATTTCAATTTTAATTAATTAAAATTAAAATTAAATTATAATTAAAACTGAAATTAAAATTAAAATTATAATTTTAATTTTAGTTATTGTTAAAAATAAGAATAAAATTAAAATTAAAATTATAATTATAATTATAATTAAAATTAAAATTGAAAATAAAATTATAATTTTAATAATAATTAAAATTATTATTAAAATTGATATTAAAATTAAAATTAAAACTAAAATTGATATCAAAACTATAATTATAGTTAAAATTAAAATCAAAATTAAAATTATAATTATAATTATAATTATAATTAAAATTAAAATTAACATTTTAATTATAATTGAAATTTTAAATAAAATTAAAATTAAATTAAAATTAAAATTATAATTATAATTATAATTATAATTATAATTATAATTATAATTATAATTATAATTAAAATTATAATTAAAATTGAAATTATAATTATAATTATAGTTATAATTAACGTTAAAATTAGAATTGATAATAAAATTAAAATTAAGATTATAATAATAAATAAAATTAAAATTAAAATTAAAATTAAAATTAAAATTAAAATTAAAATTATAATCATAATTATAATTATAATTAAAGTTCATATCAAAATTGAAATGAATATTAAAATTATAATTATAATTATAATTATAATTATATTTATAATTATAATTATGTTTATAATTGAAATTAAAATTAAAATTAAAATTAAAATTAGAAATACAATTATAATTAAAATTGAAAATAAAATTAAAATTATAATTAAAATTAAAATTAATATTATAATAATTAAAATTAAAATCAAAATTAAAATTAAAATTAAAATTATAATTATAATTATAATTATATTTTCAAATTATAATTAAAATTAAAATTATAATTTTAGTATAATTAAAACTAAAATTAAAATCAAAATTAAAATTTTTATTATAATTAAAATTGAAATTAAAATTAAAATCGAAATTAAATTAAAATTAAAATTATAAATATAATTAAGATTATTGTTATAATTAAAATTAAAATTAAAATCAAAATTATAATTATAATTATAATTATAATTATAATTAAAATTAAAATTAAAAATATAAATATAATTATAATAATAATTATAATTATAATTAAAATTAGAATTAAAAATAAAATTGAAATTGAGATTAAAATTAAAATTAAAATTGAAAATTGAAATTGAAATAAAAATAAAAATAAAAATTTTGATTATAATTATAATTGTAATTGAAATTAAAATTAAAATTATAATTAAAATTAAAATCAAAATTAAAATTAAAATTATAATTATAATTATAAATAAAATTGAAATTGAAATTAAAATTAAAATTATAATTATAATTATAATTATAATAATAATTGAAATTAAAATTAAAATTATAATTATATTTATAATTATAATTATATTTAAAATTAAAATTGAAATTATAATTAAAATTAAAATTTAAATTATAAATAAAATTAAAATTTAGATTTAAATCAAACTTATAATTATAAATATAATTATAATTATAATTATAATTATAATTAAAATAAAATTAAAATTATAATTAAAATTAGAATCGAAATTAAAATTAAAATTTAAACTAAAATTATAATTATAATAATGATTATAATTAAAATTAAAAATAATGTTAAAATTAAAATTAAAATCAAAATTACAATTATAATTATAATTATAATTATAATTAATATTAAAATTAAAATTCAAATCAAAATTGAAATTTTAATTTTATTTATAATTGTAATTATAATTATAATTATAATTATAATTTTTATTATAATTAAAATTAAAATTAAAACTAAAATCGATATCGAAATTATAATTATAATTAAAATTAAAATTAAAATTAAAATTAAAATTAAAATTAAAAATATAATTATAATTAGAATTAGAATTAGACTTAGAATTAGAATTAGAATTAGAATTAGAATTATGATTATAATTATAATTATAATTATAATTGAAATTAAAATTATAATTATATTCATAATTATAATTATAATTATAATTATAATTATAATTATAATTATAATTATAATTATAATTATAATTATAATTATAATTATAATTAATATTACGATAAAATTAAAATTAACAATAACATTAACATTAATATTAACATTAAAATTAACATTAAAATTAAAGTTAAAATCAAAATTAAAATTAAAATTTTAATTATATTTATAATTGTAATTTTAATTTTAATCATGAATATGATAATAATAATAATAATAATAATAATAATAATAATAATAATAATAATAATAATAATAATAATAATAATAATAATAATGATTATTATAATTATAATTAAAATTAAAATTAGAATTAAAATTATAATTATAATTGTAATTATGATCATAATTATAATTAAAATTAAAATTACATTTAAAATTTAAATTAAGATTAAAATTAAAATTAAAATTAAAACTAAAATTGAAATTGGAATTAGAATTATAAATGTAATTACAATTATAATCAAAATTAAAATTAAAATTAAGATTTAAATCAAAATTAAAATTAAAATTGAAATTAAAATTAAAATTGAAATTAAAATTAAAATTAAAATTATTATTATGAATGAATTATAATTATCATTAGAATTAAAATTAAAACTTAAATTAAGATTAAAATTAAAATTAAATTCATAATTATAATCAAAATTAAAATTAAAATTAAAATTAAAATTAAAATTAAAATTAAAATTAAAATTATGAATAAAATTAAAATTAAAATTATAATTGAAATTATAATTATAACTAAAATAAAATTAAAATTATAATTAAAATTAAAATTAAAATTAAAATTAAAATTATAATTATAATTATATATGAAATTGAAATTAAAATTAAAATTAAAATTAAATTTAAAATCAAAATCATAATTAAATTATAATTAAAATTAAAATTGAAACTAAAATTAAAATTATAATCATAATTATAATTATAATTATAATTATAATTATAATTAAATTTGAAATTGAAATTAAAATTAGAATTAAAATTAAAATTAAATTTAAAATTAGAATTAGAATTAGAATTGAAATTAAAATTGAAGTTAAAATTAAAATTGAAATTAAAATTATATTTATAATTAAAATTAGATTTAAATTTAAAATTAAAATTGGAATTATAATTATAATTATAATTATAATTATAATTACAACTATAATTATAATTAAAATGAAAATCAAAATTTAAATTAATTTTAAAATTAAAATTTTGAATATAATTATAATTATAATTATGATTATAATTGAAATTAGAATTAAAATAAATATCAAAATTTTAATCATAATTGTAAATATAATTGGAATTAAAATTATTAAAATTAAAATTGAAAAGAAAATTAAAATTATAATTATAATAATAATTATAATTATAATTAATATTAAAATTGAAATTATAATTATAATTATAATTATAATTATAATTATAATTATAATTATAATTTTAATTAAAATTAAAGTTAAAATTAAAATTGAATTTAAAATTAAAATTAAAATTAAAATTTAAATTTAAAATTTAAATTATAATTATAATTATAATTATAATTATAATTAAAATTAAAATTATAATTATAATTAAAATTATAATTAAAGATAAAATTGAAATTAAAATTATAATTAAAATTAAAATTAATATTAAAATTATAATTAAAAATAAAATTGAGATTAAAATTATGATTATAATAATTAAAATTAAAATTATAATTAAAATTAAAATTGAAATTAAAATCAAGATTAAAATTATAATTGTAATTATGATTAAAATTAAAATTATAATTATAATTGAAATTAAAATTAAAATTAAGATTAAAATTAAAATTATAATTAAAATCGATAATAAAATTAATATTATAATTAAAATTATAAATATAATTATAATTATAATTATAATTATAATTATAATTAAAATCAAGCTTATAATTATAATTATGATTAAAATTAGAATTGAAATTAAAAATATAATTATAATTATAATAATAATTATGATTATAATTAAAATTAAAATTTAAATTAGAACTGAAATTAAGATTAATATTAAAATTAAAATTAAAATCAAAATTGAAATTAAAATTAAAATTGAAATTAAAATTATGATTATAATTATAATTTTAAATAAAATTAAAATTAAAATTAAAATTATAATTATAATCATAATTATAACTAAAATTAAAATTAAAATTAAAATTATAATTATAATTATATTTATTATCATAATTAAAATTAAAATTAAAATTGAAATTAAAATAAGAATTATAATTATATTTATAATTATAATTATAATTAAAATTAAAATTGAAATTATAATTAAAATTAAAATTAAAATTAGAATAAATATTAAAATTAAAATCAAAATTATAATTACAATTATAATTATAATTATAATTGTAATAAAATTAAAATTATAATTAAAATAAGAATCAAAATTAAAATTAATATCAAAATTAAAATTATAATTATAATTATAATTATAATTATGATTATAATTAAAATTGAAATTAATATTAAAATTGAAATTAAAATTAAAATTAAAATTAAAATTAAAATTATAATTATAATTATAATTATAATTATAATTACAATTATAATTATAATCATAATTATAATTACAATTAAAATTAAATTTGAAATTAAAATTATAATTATAATTATAATCATAATTATAATTATAATCATAATTAAAATAATAAAAAAAATTAAAATTGAAATTAAAATTAGAATTAGAAATAAAATTATAATTATAATTATAATTATAATTATAATTATAATTACAATTTTAATCTTAATTTTAATTTTAATTTTAATTTCAATTTCAATTTTAATTTTAATTATAATTATAATTATGATTATAATTATAATCATAACTACAATTATAATTATAATTATAATTTTAATTTTGATTTTAATTTTAACTATAATTATAATTATAATTATGATTATAATTATAATTATTATTATAATTATAATTATTATTATAATTTCAATCCTAATTCTAATTTTAATTTTAATTTCAATTTTAATTTTGATTTTTATTATAATTATATTTTTTATAATTATTGTTATAATTATAATTATAATTATAATTATAATTATAATTATAATTTTAATTTTAATTTTATTTTTATTTCTAATTTTAATAATAATTACAATTATGAATATAATTATAACTATAATTATAATTATAATCATAATTATGATTATAATTATTATTATTATTATTATTATTATTATTATTATTATTATTATTATTATTATTATTATAATTTTAATTTTAATTTTCAATTTAATTTTAATTATAATTATAATTATAATTATGATTTCAATTTTAATTTTAATTTTAATTTTGATATTAATTTTTTATTTTCAATTATAATATTAATGTTAACGTTAATTTTAATTTTAATTTTAATTTTAATTTTAATTATAACTATAATTTTAATTTTGATTTTAATTTTAATTTCAATTTTAATTTCAATTTTAATTAATTAAAATTGAAATTGAAATTAAAATTAAAATAAATTATAATTAAAATTGAAATTAAAATTAAAATTATAATCATAATTAAAATTAAAATTAAGATTGAAATTATAATTATAATTTTAGTTATAATTAAAAATAAGAATAAAATTAAAATTAAAATTATAATTATAATTATAATTAAAATGGAAATTGAAATTAAAATATAATTATAATTATAATTATAATTGATATTAAAATCAAAATTAAAACTAAAATTGATATCAAAACTATAATTATAATTAAAATTAAAATTAAAATTAAAATCAAAATTATAATTATAATTAAAATTGAATTAAAATTAACATTTTAATTATAATTAAAATTATAATTAAAATTAAAATTAAATTAAAATTAAAATCAAAATTACAATTATGATTATAATTTTAATTAAAATTAAAATTAAGATTATAATTATAATTACAGTTATAATTAAATTTAAAATTAAAATTTATTTTAAAATTAAAATTAAAATTATAATAATAAATGAAATTAGAATTAAAATTAAAATTAAAATTAAAATTAAAATTAGAATTATAATCATTATTATAATTATAATTAAAGTTCATATCATAATTAAAATTAATATCAAAATTATAATTATAACTATAATTATAATTATAATTATAATTAAAATTATAATTGAAATTGAAATTAAAATTAAAATTTTAATTATATTTATAATTGTAATTTTAATTTTAATCATGAATATAATAATAATAATAATAATAATAATAATAATAATAATAATAATAATAATAATAATAATAATGATTATTATAATTATAATTAAAATTAAAATTAGAATTAAAATTATAATTATAATTGTAATTATGATCATAATTATAATTAAAATTAAAATTACATTTAAAATTTAAATTAAGATTAAAATTAAAATTAGAATTAAAACTAAAATTGAAATTGGAATTAGAATTATTAATGTAATTACAATTATAATCAAAATTAAAATTAAAATTAAGATTTAAATCAAAATTAAAATTAAAATTGAAATTAAAATTAAAATTGAAATTAAAATTAAAATTAAAATTATTATTATGAATGAATTATAATTATCATTAGAATTAAAATTAAAACTTAAATTAAGATTAAAATTAAAATTAAATTCATAATTATAATTAAAATTAAAATTAAAATTAAAATTAAAATTAAAATTAAAATTAAAATTATGAATAAAATTAAAATTAAAATTATAATTGAAATTATAATTATAACTAAAATAAAATTAAAATTATAATTAAAATTAAAATTAAAATTAAAATTAAAATTATAATTATAATTATATATGAAATTGAAATTAAAATTAAAATTAAAATTAAATTTAAAATCAAAATCATAATTAAATTATAATTAAAATTAAAATTGAAACTAAAATTAAAATTATAATCATAATTATAATTATAATTATAATTATAATTATAATTAAAATTGAAATTGAAATTAAAATTAAAATTAAAATTAAAATTAAAATTAAAATTAGAATTAGAATTAGAATTGAAATTAAAATTGAAGTTAAAATTAAAATTGAAATTAAAATTATATTTATAATTAAAATTAGATTTAAATTTAAAATTAAAATTGGAATTATAATTATAATTATAATTATAATTATAATTACAACTATAATTATAATTAAAATGAAAATCAAAATTGAAATTAATTTTAAAATTAAAATTTTGAATATAATTATATTTATAATTATGATTATAATTGAAATTAGAATTAAAATAAATATCAAAATTTTAATTATAATTGTAAATATAATTGGAATTAAAATTATTAAAATTAAAATTGAAAAGAAAATTAAAATTATAATTATAATAATAATTATAATTATAATTAATATTAAAATTGAAATTATAATTATAATTATAATTATAATTATAATTATAATTATAATTATAATTATAATTATAATTTTAATTAAAATTAAAGTTAAAATTAAAATTGAATTTAAAATTAAAATTAAAATTAAAATTTAAATTTAAAATTTAAATTATAATTATAATTATAATTATAATTATAATTATAATTATAATTGAAATTAAAATTAAAATCAAAATTAAAATTAATATTAAAATTATAATTATAATTATAATTATAATTAAAATTAAAATTATAATTATAATTAAAATTATAATTAAAGTTAAAATTGAAATTAAAATTATAATTAAAATTAAAATTAATATTAAAATTATAATTAAAAATAAAATTGAGATTAAAATTATGATTATAATAATTTAAATTAAAATTAAAATTAAAATTAAAATTGAAATTAAAATTAAAATTAAAATTATAATTGTAATTATGATTAAAATTAAAATTATAATTATAATTGAAATTAAAATTAAAATTAAGATTAAAATTAAAATTATAATTAAAATCGATAATAAAATTAATATTATAATTAAAATTATAAATATAATTATAATTATAATTATAATTATAATTAAAATTAAAATCAAGCTTATAATTATAATTATGATTAAAATTAGAATTAAAATTGAAAATATAATTATAATTATAATAATAATTATGATTATAATTAAAATTAAAATTAAAATTAGAACTGAAATTAAGATTAATATTAAAATTAAAATTAAAATTAAAATTGAAATTAAAGTTAAAATTGAAATTAAAATTATGATTATAATTATAATTTTAAATAAAATTAAAATTAAAATTAAAATTATAATTATAATCATAATTATAACTAAAATTAAAATTAAAATTAAAATTATAATTATAATTATATTTATTATCATTATTAAAATTAAAATTAAAATTGAAATTAAAATAAGAATTATAATTATATTTATAATTATAATTATAATTAAAATTAAAATTGAAATTATAATTAAAATTAAAATTAAAATTAGAATAAATATTAAAATTAAAATCAAAATTATAATTACAATTATAATTATAATTATAATTGTAATAAAATTAAAATTATAATTAAAATAAGAATCAAAATTAAAATTAATATCAAAATTAAAATTATAATTATAATTATAATTATAATTATGATTATAATTAAAATTAAAATTAATATTAAAATTGAAATTAAAATTAAAATTAAAATTAAAATTAAAATTAAAATTATAATTATAATTATAATTATAATTACAATTATAATTATAATCATAATTATAATTACAATTAAAATTAAATTGGAAATTAAAATTATAATTATAATTATAATCATAATTATAATTATAATCATAATTAAAATAATAAATAAAATTAAAATTGAAATTAAAATTAGAATTAGAAATAAAATTATAATTATAATTATAATTATAATTATAATTATAATTATAATTTTAATTTTAATTTTAATTTTCATTTTAATTTCAATTTCAATTTTAATTTTAATTATAATTATAATTATGATTATAATTATAATCATAACTACAATTATAATTATAATTATAATTTTAATTTTGATTTTAATTTTAACTATAATTATAATTATAATTATGATTATAATTATAATTATTATTATAATCATAATTATTATTATAATTTCAATCCTAATTCTAATTTTAATTTTAATTTCAATTTTAATTTTGATTTTTATTATAATTATATTTTTTATAATTATTGTTATAATTATAATTATAATTATAATTATAATTATAATTACAATTTTAATTTTAATTTTATTTTTATTTCTAATTTTAATAATAATTACAATTATGAATATAATTATAACTATAATTATAATTATAATCATAATTATGATTATAATTATTATTATTATTATTATTATTATTATTATTATTATTATTATTATTATTATTATTATTATTATAATTTTAATTTTAATTTTAAATTTAATTTTAATTATAATTATAATTATAATTATGATTTCAATTTTAATTTTAATTTTAATTTTGATATTAATTTTTTATTTTCAATTATAATATTAATGTTAACGTTAATTTTAATTTTAATTTTAATTTTAATTTTAATTATAACTATAATTTTAATTTTGATTTTAATTTTAATTTCAATTTTAATTTCAATTTTAATTAATTAAAATTGAAATTGAAATTAAAATTAAAATAAATTATAATTAAAATTGAAATTAAAATTAAAATTATAATCATAATTAAAATTAAAATTAAGATTGAAATTATAATTATAATTTTAGTTATAATTAAAAATAAGAATAAAATTAAAATTAAAATTATAATTATAATTATAATTAAAATGGAAATTGAAATTAAAATATAATTATAATTATAATTATAATTGATATTAAAATCAAAATTAAAACTAAAATTGATATCAAAACTATAATTATAATTAAAATTAAAATTAAAATTAAAATCAAAATTATAATTATAATTAAAATTGAATTAAAATTAACATTTTAATTATAATTAAAATTATAATTAAAATTAAAATTAAATTAAAATTAAAATCAAAATTACAATTATGATTATAATTTTAATTAAAATTAAAATTAAAATTATAATTATAATTACAGTTATAATTAAATTTAAAATTAAAATTTATTTTAGAATTAAAATTAAAATTATAATAATAAATGAAATTAGAATTAAAATTAAAATTAAAATTAAAATTAAAATTAGAATTATAATCATTATTAAAATTATAATTAAAGTTCATATCATAATTAAAATTAATATCAAAATTATAATTATAACTATAATTATAATTATAATTATAATTAAAATTATAATTGAAATTGAAATTGAAATTAAAATTGAAATTAAAATTAAAATCAAAATTATAATTATAATTAAAATTAAAAATAAAAATGAAATTATAATTAAAATTAAATTTAAAATTATAATAATTAAAATTGAAATTATAATTAAAATTATAATTATAATTATAATTATAATTGTAATTATAATTAAAATTAAAATTATTTTTATAATTATAATTATAATTAAAATTAAAATTAAAATTATGATTATAATTAAAATCGAAATCAAAATTGAAATTGATATTAAAATTAAAATTGAAATTATAAATATAATTATAATTATAGTTATAATTAAAATTATAATTAAAATCAAAATTATAATTATAATTATAATTATAATTATAATTATAATTATAATTATAATTAAAATTAAAAATATAAATATAATTATAATTATAATTATAATCATAATTAAAATTAAAATTAAGATTAAAATTTAAAATTAAAATTGAAATAAAAATAAAATAAAAATTATGATTATAATTATTATTTTAATTGAAATTAAAATTAAAATTATAATTAAAATTAAAATTAAAATTAAAATTAAAATTATAATTATAATTTTAATTATAATTAAAATTGAAATTAAAATTGAAATTATAATTATATATATAATTATAATTATAATTAAAATTAGAATTAAAATTATAATTAAAACTAAAATTAAAATTAAATTAAAAATCAAAATTAATATCAAAATTATAATTATAATTATAATTATAATTAAAATGAAAATAAAATTAAAATTAAAATTAAAATTATAATTATAATTAAAATTAAAATTAAAATTGAAATTAAAATTAAAATTAAAATTAAAATTAAAATCATAATTATAATTAAAATTGAAGTTAAAATTAAAATTAAAATTAAAATTATAATTTTAATTATAATTACAATTATAATTATAATTATAATTATAATTAAAACTAAAATTACAATTAAAATTTAAATTAAAATTAAAATTATAATTAAATTTAAAATTAAAATTATAATTAAAATTAAAATTATAATTAAATTTAAAATTAAAATTATAATTAAAATTAAAATTAAAATTAAAATTAAAATTATAATAAGAATTAAAATTAAAATTAGGATTAAAATTAAAATCAAAATTATAATTATAATCATAATTATAATTAAAATTAAAATTAGAATTAAAATTAAAATTATAATTATAATTATAATTATAATTATAATTATAATTATAATTGAAATCAAAATTATAATTATATTTATAATTATAATTATGATTATAATTATAATTATAATTATAATTAATATTAGAATTAAAATTGAAATTAAAATTCAAATTAACATTAACATTAACATTAACATTAAAATTAACATTAAAATTAGATTACAATTAAAATTATAATTATAATTATAATTATAAGTATAATTATAATTAAAATCAAAATTAAAATTAAAATTTTAATTATAATTTTAATTATAGTTTTAAATATAATAATAATAATAATAATAAAAATAATAATAATAATTATAATTATAATTATAATTTGTATATTTCAGGAGTACACCCTCTTTTAAGCAGGTTTTATACAAAGTGATTGCTGCCTTAGTGGCGTTAATTTTGTAATTAACTTTTTCTATTTTTCTTATTATCTTTTTCACTTCATTTGAACAATCCGCGACTAACTGGGAAAGGGACATATCAATAGGAAGGTGATGAAGACCATATAATTCACAATCTGTCTTTAGTATATCACAACACATTGTAAAAGTAGAGATAATATGTACAAAGTATAAAACACTATCAAAATGTTAGTGCACACAAAGTAATGGTCACTTTTGTACACAAAATTATAAACTACGTGAAGTTAAATTTAACACATCCTTCAACTCAACCGGTTTCGAGCAGTGCGAAGGTTTTCTGCTCATTGTCAAGAGTGAACTGAAATGCAGGTGTTGTTTTGATGGCTTATATACGGAGTCCTGCTTCGACATTCCATCTTCAGTGGTTAAGAACCGTCCTAGGGTGTAGACCATTAATCCTGGTGGGTGGTGGCCTCTGCCTCGCCGGGATGTTTGGTGGGATTATTGACTCTGGTTCTGTTAGGAGATAATCCCTGTTTTGACCTTCGGCTATATCAGTCCTGTCATAGTTGTTATTGCCTGGACTATTGTTGGTGGTGGACCTTATACATGTTGGAAATAAGGTCCCTTCTTGCGTGGTGTTGAGGTTAGGTCTTTGTTGTTGAATATAAAGAGCTTCCATTATCCGGAGACGTCTGCTGTCAGGGGCACGGACGATGATGGTTACATTTTTCACTATATGCTCCCTTGTTGTCTTGAAATTATGTTTTTGGAGACAATGCATTTTTATTGCACCCTCTTGCACGTGGCAAGATGATCTCTTAGAAAGACGCATCGTCGTCATCCCGATGTAGGTGCCAGGACATTCCTGGACGGGGCATTTATATTGGTACACTCCGTTCGTCTTTTTCAAGTCATCTTGCATGGCAGGGGCAGGGTTGTTTTTCATTATCAAGTCTCGTGTTTTTGCTGATTGGTAATAAATTATGAGGTTGATTTCAGTATCCTCTGCCGTGGCAAAAACATTGTTTTTTATTATATTTTTCATAATCTTTTCTTCTTCTTTGTAGTTCACGCTCATAATGCCTTTATAGTATAGATTTATTTTTGCCGGCGTGTTGGTATCATCAGGGCCTTCATTCTGATACCATTTCTCGATTTTTTTTTTAATTAGCCGATTAATGTCCTTATTCGTGAAGCCATTATTCACCAGAATTTTAGTAACTCTGTCAAGTTCCTCCTGGATGCCTCTCCACGAAGAACAGTGAGAAATGGCTCTCCGAATAAAAGCCTTAATGGTGGCAGTTTTATACCGACTAGGGCACTCACTGTCACCATTCAGACATAGGCCGATATTCGTTGGTTTTACGTACACCGAGGTATTAAAGCTATTATTGCTTGTTTCTAAAAGGACATCAAGAAAGAGGAGACGTCCTTGGAGGCTGTGCTCTAGGGTGAACCTGAGCGAGCTGCATTCCTCGAAAATTATAATTAAAATTAAAATTAGGATTAAAATTAAAATTAAAATTAAAACTAAAATTGAAATTGAGATTATAATTATAATTATAATTACAAATATAATCAAATTTAAAATTGAAATTAAGATTGAAATTAAAATTAAAATTAAAATTGCAATTAAAATTAAAATTAGAATTATAATTATGATTATAATTATAATTATAATTATAATTATAATTAAAACTTAAATTAAGATTAAAATTAAAATCAAACTTATAATTAAAATAAAAATTAAAATTAAAATTAAAATTAAAAATTAAAATTAAAATTAAAATTAAAATTAAAACTAAAATTAAAATTAAAATTATAATTATAATTAAAATAAAAATTAAAATTAGAATTAGAATTAGAATTAAAATCAACATTATAATTATAATTATATATGAAATTGAAATTAAAATTAAAATTGAAATTAAAATTGAAATTAAAATTATAATTCAATTATAATTAAAATTAGAATTGAATCTAAAATTAAAATTATAATTATAATTATAATTATAATTATAATTATAATTAAAATTATAATTAAAATTAAAATTAAAATGATAATAATTGAAATTAGAATTAAAATTAAAATTGAAATTATAATTATAATTATAACTATAATTGTAATTATAATTAAAATTAAAATTATCATTATAATTATAATTGAAATTATAAATGTAATTATAATTATGGTTATCATTAAAATTAAAATTAAAATCAAACTTATAATCATAATTATAATTAAAATTAAAAAAAAAATAAAAAATTAGAATTAAAAATATAATTATAATTATAATAATAATTATAATTTTAATTATAATTATAATTATAATTATAATTATAATTATAAATAAAACTAAAATTGAAATAAAAATTATGATTAAAATTAAAATTATAATTAAAATTAAAATTAAAATTAAAATTAGAATTAGAATTTGAATTAGAATTAGAATTAAAATTATTATTAAAGTTAAGATTAAAATTGAAATTAAAATCATAATTGGAATTATAATTAAAATTAAATTTAAAATTGAAATTAAAATTAAAATTATAATTATAATTATAATTATAATAATAACTATAATTATAATTAAAATGAAAGTCAAAATTGAAATTAAAATTAAAATTAAAATTTTAATTATAATTATAATTATAATTATAATTATAATTATAATTAAAATAAATATTAAAATTATAATTATAATTGTAAATATAATTGAAATTAAAATTGAAATCAAAATTAAAATTGATATTAAAATTAAAATTATAATTATAATTATGATTATAATTAAAATAAATATTATAAATTATATTTATAATTGTAAATATAATTGAAATTAATATTAAAATTAATATTAAAATTAAAACTAAAATTAGAATTATAATTCTAATTAATATTAAAATAAAAATAAAAATTTAAATTATAATTAAAATTAAAATTAAAATTAAAATTTGAAATTAAATAAAAATTGAAATTTAAATTTAAATTAAAATTAAAATTTTAATTATAATTAAAATTAAAATTAATATTAAAATTAAAATTAGAATTAGAATTATCATTAGAATTATAATTAAAACTAAAGTTAAAATTAAAATTGATATTAAAATTATAATTATGAATATAATTACAGTTATAATTATAATTATAATTATAATTAAAATTGAAAATAAAATTAATTTTAAAATCCAAATTAAAATTAAAATTATAATTAAAATAAAAATTAAAATTAAAATTAGATTTAAAATCATAATTGTAATTAAAATTAAAATTATAATTACATTTAAAATTTAGATTAAATAAATAATAAAATTAAAACTAAAATTAAAATTAAAATTATAATTATAATTAAAATTATAATTATAATTATAGTTATAATCAAAATCAAAATTAAAATTAAAATTATAATAATAATTAAAATTAAAATTAAATTTAAGAATAAAGTTAAAATTAATATTAAAACTAAAATTGAAAATAAAATTATAATTATAATCATAATTAAAATTATAATCAAAATTAAAATTAAAACTAAAATTGAAATTGAAATTAAAATTAAAAATATAATTATGATTATAATTATAATTATAATTATAATTAGAATAAGAATAAAAATTAAAACTTAAATTAAGATTAAAATTAGAATTAAACTTGTAATTATAATTATATTTAAGATTAAAATTAAGTTTAAAATTAAAATTAAAAACAAAATTAAGAATAAAATTAAAATTAAAATTATAATTAAAATTGTAATTAAAATTAAAATTAAAATTATAATCATAATTAAAATTGAAATTAAAATTATAATTAAAATTAAAATTAAAATGAAAATGAAAATTATAATTATATTTATATATAAAATTAAAATTAAAATTAAAATTAAAATTAAAATTACATTTATAATTATAATTATATTTATAATTAAATTATAATCAAAATTAAAAAAGAAAATAAAATTAAAATTATAATTATGATTATAATTATAATTTTAATTAAAATTAAAATTAAAATTAAAATAAAATTATAATTATTATTATATATGAAATTAAAATTAAAATTAAAAGTAAGATTAAAATTTATTTATAATTATAATTATATTTATAATTAAATTATAATTAAAATTAAAAATGAAACTAAAAATAAAATTATAATTATAATTATAATTATAATTATAATTATAATTATAATTATAATTATAATTATAATTATAAATAAAATTATAATTATAATTATAATCAAAATTAAAATTAAAATTAAAATTAAAATTAATATTGAAATAAAAATTAGAATTAGAATTATAATTATAATTATATTTGAAATTAGAATTAAAATTAAAATTAAAATTATAATTAAAATTAAAATTAAAATTAAAATTAAAATTATAATTATAATTATAACTAAAATTAAAATTAAAATAAAATTAAAATTCAAATTTAAATCAAAATTAAAACTAATATTAAAATTTAAAATAAATTAAAATTAAAATTAAAATTTAAATTATAATTATAATGATAATTAAAATTAAAATTATAATTAAAAGTAAAATTGAAATTAAAATCAAAATTAGAATTGAAATTAAAATTATAATTATAATTGTAATTATAATTATATGTAAAACTGAAATTAAAATTAAAATTAAAATTAAAATTATGACTATAATTATAATTATAATTATAATAAAATTATAATTGAAATTGAAATTGAAATTAAAAAATTATAATTATAATCATAATAATTATAATTATAATTATAATTAAAATAATGATTATAATTATAATTATAATTATAATTATAATTATAATTATAATTATAATTATAATTTTAATTATAGTTATAATTATAATTATATTTAAAATCAATATTTAAATTATAATTATAATTATAATTATAATTATAATTATAATTATATTTAAAATTATAATTATAATTTTAATTATAATTATAATTATAATTATAATTATAATTATAATTATAATTATAATTATAATTATAATTATAATTATAATTATAATTATAATTATAATTATAATTATAATTATAATTAAAATTAAAATTTTAATTATAATTATAATTATAATTATAATTATAATTATAATTATAATTATAATTATAATTATAATTATACTTATAATTATAATTATAATTATAATTAAAATCAAAATTAATATTAAAATTAGAATTAAAATTGATATTGAAATAAAAATTATAATTAGAATTATAATTATAATTAAATTTGAAATTAAAATTAAAATTGAAATTAAAATTATAATTAAAAATTAAAATTGGAATTAAATCTAAAATTATATATATAATTATAATTAAAATTAAAATTAACATTAAAATTAAAATTATAATTATAATTATAATTATAACTAAAATTAAAATTAAAATAAAATTAAAATTAAAATTTAAATCAAAATTATAACTAATATTAAAATTAAAAATAGATTAAAATTAAAATTGAAATAAAAATCATAATTATAATTAAAATTAAATTTATAATTAAAAGTTAAATTAAAATTTAAATCAAAATAAAAATTAAAATTAAAATTATAATTATAATTATAATTATAATTAAATTATAATTAAAATTAAAATTGAAATGATAATAATTGAAATTAGAATTAAAATTAAAATTGAAAATATAATTATAATTATAACTATAATTGTAATTATAATTAAAATTAAAATTATCATTATAATTATAATTGAAATTATAAATATAATTATAATTATGGTTATCATTAAAATTAAAATTAAAATCAAACTTATAATCATAATTATAATTAAAATTAAAAAAAAAATAAAAAATTAGAATTAAAAATATAATTATAATTATAATAATAATTATAATTATAATTATAATTATAATTATAATTATAATTATAATTATAATTATAAATAAAACTAAAATTGAAATAAAAATTATGATTAAAATTAAAATTATAATTAAAATTAAAATTAAAATTAAAATTAAAATTAGAATTAGAATTAGAATTAAAATTATTATTAAAGTTAAGATTAAAATTGAAATTAAAATCATAATTGGAATTATAATTAAAATTAAATTTAAAATTGAAATTAAAATTAAAATTATAATTATAATTATAATTATAATAATAACTATAATTATAATTAAAATTAAAGTCAAAATTGAAATTAAAATTAAAATTAAAATTTTAATTATAATTATAATTATAATTATAATTATAATTATAATTAAAATAAATATTAAAATTATAATTATAATTGTAAATATAATTGAAATTAAAATTGAAATCAAAATTAAAATTGATATTAAAATTAAAATTATAATTATAATTATGATTATAATTAAAATAAATATTAAAATTATATTTATAATTGTAAATATAATTGAAATTAATATTAAAATTATTATTAAAATTAAAACTAAAATTAGAATTATAATTCTAATTAATATTAAAATAAAAATAAAAATTTAAATTATAATTAAAATTAAAATTAAAATTAAAATTTGAAATTAAATAAAAATTGAAATTTAAATTTAAATTAAAATTAAAATTTTAATTATAATTAAAATTAAAATTAATATTAAAATTAAAATTAGAATTAGAATTATCATTAGAATTATAATTAAAACTAAAGTTAAAATTAAAATTGATATTAAAATTATAATTATGAATATAATTACAGTTATAATTATAATTATAATTATAATTAAAATTGAAATTAAAATTAATTTTAAAATCCAAATTAAAATTAAAATTATAATTAAAATTAAAATTAAAATTAAAATTAGAATTAAAATCATAATTGTAATTAAAATTAAAATTATAATTACATTTAAAATTTAGATTAAATAAATAATAAAATTAAAACTAAAATTAAAATTAAAATTATAATTATAATTAAAATTATAATTATAATTATAATTATAATCAAAATCAAAATTAAAATTAAAATTATAATAATAATTAAAATTAAAATTAAATTTAAGAATAAAGTTAAAATTAATATTAAAACTAAAATTGAAAATAAAATTATAATTATAATCATAATTAAAATTATAATCAAAATTAAAATTAAAACTAAAATTGAAATTGAAATTAAAATTAAAAATATAATTATGATTATAATTATAATTATAATTATAATTAGAATAAGAATAAAAATTAAAACTTAAATTAAGATTAAAATTAAAATTAAACTTGAAATTATAATTATATTTAAGATTAAAATTAAGTTTAAAATTAAAATTAAAAACAAAATTAAGAATAAAATTTAAATTAAAATTATAATTAAAATTGTAATTAAAATTAAAATTAAAATTATAATCATAATTAAAATTGAAATTAAAATTATAATTAAAATTAAAATTAAAATGAAAATGAAAATTATAATTATATTTATATATAAAATTAAAATTAAAATTAAAATTAAAATTAAAATTACATTTATAATTATAATTATATTTATAATTAAATTATAATCAAAATTAAAAAAGAAAATAAAATTAAAATTATAATTATGATTATAATTATAATTTTAATTAAAATTAAAATTAAAATTAAAATAAAATTATAATTATTATTATATATGAAATTAAAATTAAAATTAAAAGTAAGATTAAAATTTATTTATAATTATAATTATATTTATAATTAAATTATAATTAAAATTAAAAATGAAACTAAAAATAAAATTATAATTATAATTATAATTATAATTATAATTATAATTATAATTATAATTATAATTATAATTATAAATAAAATTATAATTATAATTATAATCAAAATTAAAATTAAAATTAAAATTAAAATTAATATTGAAATAAAAATTAGAATTAGAATTATAATTATAATTATATTTGAAATTAGAATTAAAATTAAAATTAAAATTATAATTAAAATTAAAATTAAAATTAAAATTAAAATTATAATTATAATTATAACTAAAATTAAAATTAAAATAAAATTAAAATTCAAATTTAAATCAAAATTAAAACTAATATTAAAATTTAAAATAAATTAAAATTAAAATTAAAATTTAAATTATAATTATAATGATAATTAAAATTAAAATTATAATTAAAAGTAAAATTGAAATTAAAATCAAAATTAAAATTGAAATTAAAATTATAATTATAATTGTAATTATAATTATATGTAAAACTGAAATTAAAATTAAAATTAAAATTAAAATTATGACTATAATTATAATTATAATTATAATAAAATTATAATTGAAATTGAAATTGAAATTAAAAAATTATAATTATAATCATAATAATTATAATTATAATTATAATTAAAATAATGATTATAATTATAATTATAATTATAATTATAATTATAATTATAATTATAATTTTAATTATAGTTATAATTATAATTATATTTAAAATCAATATTTAAATTATAATTATAATTATAATTATAATTATAATTATAATTATATTTATAATTATAATTATAATTTTAATTATAATTATAGTTATAATTATAATTATAATTATAATTATAATTATAATTATAATTATAATTATAATTATAATTAAAATTAAAATTTTAATTATAATTATAATTATAATTATAATTATAATTATAATTATAATTATAATTATAATTATAATTATAATTATAATCAAAATTAATATTAAAATTAGAATTAAAATTGATATTGAAATAAAAATTATAATTAGAATTATAATTATAATTAAATTTGAAATTAAAATTAAAATTGAAATTAAAATTATAATTAAAAATTAAAATTGGAATTAAATCTAAAACTATATATATAATTATAATTAAAATTAAAATTAACATTAAAATTAAAATTATAATTATAATTATAATTATAACTAAAATTAAAATTAAAATTAAATTAAAATTAAAATTTAAATCAAAATTATAACTAATATTAAAATTAAAAATAGATTAAAACTAAAATTGAAATAAAAATCATAATTATAATTAAAATTAAATTTATAATTAAAAGTTAAATTAAAATTTAAATCAAAATAAAAATTAAAATTAAAATTATAATTATAATTATAATTATAATTAAATTATAATTAAAATTAAAATTGAAATGAAAATTATAATTATAATTATAATTATAATTATAATTATAATTATAATTATAATTATAATTATAATCATAATTATAATTAATATTAAAATTAGAATTAAAATTGATATTGAAATAAAAATTATAATTAAAATTATAATTATATTTATATTTGAAATTGAAATTAAAATTAAAATTAAAATTATAATTAAAATTAAAATTGGAATCAAATCTAAAATTATATATATAATTATAATTAAAACTAAAATTAACATTAAAATTAAAATTATAATGATAATTATAATTATAACTAAAATTAAAATTGAAATAAAATTAAAATTAAAATTTAAATCAAAATTATAACTAATATTAAAATTAAAAATAAATTAAAATTAAAATTGAAATAAAAATCATAATTATAATTAAAATTAAAATTATATTTAAAAGTAAAATTAAAATTTAAATCAAAATTAAAATTGAAATTAAAATTATAATTATAATTGTAATTATAATTATATATAAAACTGAAATTAAGATTAAAAATTAAAATTAAAATTATAATTATAATTATAATTATAATTATAAATAAATTATAATTAAAATTAAAATTGAAATGAAAATTATAATTATAATCATAATTATAGTTTTGATTATAATTAAAATTAAAATTAAAATCAATATTAAAAATTTTAAATTATAGTTATAATTATAATTGTTATTATAATTATAATTATAACTATAACTAAAATTAAAATGATAATTATAATTAAAATCATAATTATAATTACAATTAAAATTAAAATTAAATTTAAAATTAAAATTATAATTATAATTATAATTATAATTATAATTATAATCATAATTAATATTATAAATAAAATTAAAAGTGAAATTAAAATTATAATTAGAATTAAAATTATAATTATGATTATAATTATAATTATAATTATAATTATAATTATAATTATAATTATAATTTTAATTTTAATTTTAATTTTTATTTCAATTTCAATTTTAATTTTAATTATAATTATAATTATGACTATAATTATAATCATAATTATAACTATAATTATAATTATAATTTTAATTTTAATTTAAATTTTAACTATAATTATAATTATAATTATAATTTTAATTATAATTATAATTTTAATCTTAATTCTAATTTTAATTTTAATTTTAATTTCAATTTTAATTTTAATTGTAATTATAATTTTTATAATTATTGTTATAATTATAATTATAATTATAATTTTAATTTTAATTTTATTTTTATTTTCAATTTCAATTATAATTACAATCATGAATATAATTATAACTATAGTTATAATTATAATCATAATTATAATTATTATTATTATTATTATTATTATTATTATTATTATTATTATTATTATTATTATTATTATTATTATAATTTTAATTTTAATTTTAAATTTAATTATAATTATAATTATGATTATAATCATAATTTCAATTTTAATTTTAATTTTAATTTTAATTATAATTTTAATATTAATGTTAAAGGTAATTTTTATTTTTATTTTAATTTTAATTATAACTATAATTTTAATTTTGATTTTATTTTCAATTTCTATTTTAATTTCAATTTTAATTAATTAAAATTAAAATTAAATTATAAATAAAACTGAAATCAAAATTAAAATTATAATTTCAATTAATATTAAAATTAAAATTATAATTATAATTTTAGTTATAGTTAAAAATAAGAATAAAATTAAAATTAAAATTATAATTATAATTATAATTAAAATTAAAATTGAAAATAAAATTATAATTATGATAATAATTAAAATTATTATTAAAATTGATATTAAAATTAAAATTAAAACTAAAATTGATATCAAAACTATAATTATAATTAAAATTAAAATCAAAATTGAAATTATAATTATAATTATAATTAAAATTAAAATTAAAATTAACATTTTAATTATAATTGAAATTTTAATTAAAATTAAAATTAAATTAAAATTAAAATTATAATTATAATTATAATTATAATTATAATTATAATTAAAATTATAATTAAAATTGAAATTATAATTATAATTATAGTTATAATTAACGTTAAAATTAGAATTGATAATAAAATTAAAATTAAGATTATAATAATAAATAAAATTAAAATTAAAATTAAAATTAAAATTAAAATTAAAATTAAAATTATAATCATAATTATAATTATAATTAAAGTTCATATCAAAATTAAAATGAATATTAAAATTATAATTATAATAATAATTATATTTATAATTATAATTATGTTTATAATTGAAATTAAAATTAAAATTAAAATTAAAATTAGAAATACAATTATAATTAAAATCGAAAATAAAATTAAAATTATAATTAAAATTAAAATTAATATTATAATAATTAAAATTAAAATCAAAATTAAAATTAAAATTAAAATTATATTTATAATTATAATTATATTTTCAAATTATAATTAAAATTAAAATTATAATTTTAGTATAATTAAAACTAAAATTAAAATCAAAATTAAAATTTTTATTATAATTAAAATTGAAATTAAAATTAAATTTGAAATTAAATTAAAATTAAAATTATAAATATAATTATGATTATTGTTATAATTAAAATTAAAATTAAAATCAAAATTATAATTATAATTATAATTATAATTATAATTAAAATTAAAATTAAAAATATAAATATAATTATAATAATAATTATAATTATAATTAAAATTAGAATTAAAAATAAAATTGAAATTGAGATTAAAATTAAAATTAAAATTGAAAATTGAAATTGAAATAAAAATAAAAATAAAAATTTTGATTATAATTATAATTGTAATTGAAATAAAAATTAAAATTATAATTAAAATTAAAATTAAAATTAAAATTAAAATTATAATTATAATTATAAATAAAATTGAAATTGAAATTAAAATTAAAATTATAATTATAATTATAATTATAATTATAATTGAAATTAGAATTAAAATTATAATTAAAATTAAAATTAAAATTAAAATTAAAATCAAAATTAAAATCAAAATTATAATTATAATTTTAATTATAATTATAATTATAATTATAATTAAAATGAAAATAAAATTAAAATTAAAATTAAAATTAAAATTAAAATTATAATTAAAATTAAAATTAGAATTAAAATTAAAATTAAAATTAGAATTAGAATTAGAATTAAAATTAAAATTAAAATTAATTTTAAACTTATAATCATGATTATAATTAAAATTATAATTATTATTATAATCAAAATTAAAATTAAAATTACGATTAAAATTAAAATTAAAATTAATATTATAATTAAAATTAAATTAAAATTAAAATTGAAATTAAAATTATAATAAGAATTAAAATTAAAATTAAGATTAAAATTAAAATTAAAATTAAAATTTTAATTATAATGATAATTATAATTAAAATTCAAATTAGAATTGAAATTATAATTATAATTATAATTATAATTATATTTATAATCATAATTGAAATCAAAGTTATAATTATATTTATAATTATAATTATGATTATAATTATAATTATAATTATAATTATAATTAATATTAGAATTAAAATTAAAATTAAAATTAACATTAACATTAACATTAACATTAAAATTAATATTAATATTAGATAAAAATTAAAATTATAATTATAATTATAATTATAATTATAATTAAAATCAAAATTAAAATTAAAATTTTCATTATAATTTTAATTATAATTTTAATTATAATAATAATAATAATAAAAATAATAATAATAATTATAATTATGATTATAATTTGTATATTTCCGGAGTAGACCCTCTTTTAAGCAGGCTTTATTGAAAGTGATTGCTGCCTCAATGGCGTTAATTTTGTAATTAACTTTTTCTATTTTTCTTATTATCTTTTTCTCTTCATTTGAACAATCCGCCAGTAACTGAGAAAGGGACATATCAATAGGAAGGTGATGAAGACCATATCATTCACAATCTGTCTTTAGTATATCACAACACATTGTAAAAGTAGAGATAATATGTACAAAGTATAAAACACTATCACAATGTTAGTGCACACAAAGTAATGGTCACTTTTGTACACAAAATTATAAAATACGTGGAGTTAAATTTAACACATCCTTCGACTCAACCGGTTTCGAGCAGTGAGAAGATTTTCTGCTCATTGTCAAGAGTGAACTGAAATGCAGGTGCTGTTTTGATGGCTTATATACGGAGTCCTGCTTCGACATTCCATCTTCAGTGGTTAAGAACCGTCCTAGGGTGGAGACCATTAATCCTGGTGGGTGGTGGCCTCTGCCTGGCCGGGATGTTTGGTGGGATTATTGACTCTGGTTCTGTCAGGAGATAATCCCTGTTTTGACCTTTGGCTATATCAGTCCTTTCATAGTTGTTATTGCCTGGACTATTGTTGGTGGTGGACCTTATACATGTTGGTAATAAGGTCCCTTCTTGCGTGGTGTTGAGGTTAGGTCTTTGTTGTTGAATTAAAAGAGCTTCCATTATCCGGAGACGTCTGCTGTCAGGGGCACGGCCGATGATGGTTACATTTTTCACTATATGCTCCCTTGTTGTCTTGAAATTATTTTTTTGGAGACAATGCATTTTTATCGCACCCTCTTGCACGTGGCAAGATAATCTCTTAGAAAGACGCATCGTCGTCATCCCGATGTAGGTGCCAGGACATTCCTGGACGGGGCATTTATATCGGTACACTACGTTCGTCTTTTTCAAGTCATCTTGCATGGCAGGGACAGGGTTGTTTTTCATTATCAAGTCTCGTGTTTTTGCTGATTAGTGATAAATTATGAGGTTGATTTCAGTATCTTCTGCCGTGGCAAAAACGTTGTTTTTTATTATATTTTTCATAATCTTTTCTTCTTCTTTGTAGTTCACGCTCATAATGCCTTTATAGTATAGATTTATTTATGCTGGCGTGTTGGTATCATCAGGGCCTTCATTCTGATACCATTTCTCGATTTTTTTTTTAATTTGCCGATTAATGTCCTTATTCGTGAAGCCATTATTCACCCGAATTTTAGTAACTCAGTCAATTTCCTCGTGGGTGCCTCTCCACGAAGAACAGTGAGAAATGGCTCTACGAATAAAAGCCTTAATGTTGGCGGTTTTATACCGACTAGGGCACTCGCTGTCACCATTCAGACATAGGCCGAGATTCGTTGGTTTTACGTACACCGAGGTATTAAAGCTATTA
The DNA here is from genome assembly GCF_036898095.1 of Palaemon carinicauda. Lineage (NCBI taxonomy): Eukaryota > Metazoa > Arthropoda > Malacostraca > Decapoda > Palaemonidae > Palaemon > Palaemon carinicauda. The sequence continues at coordinate 42,171,188 of NC_090746.1, read as the reverse complement.
TTGCTTGTTTCTACAAGGACATCAAGAAAGGGGAGACTTCCTTGGAGGCTGTGCTCTAGGGTGAACCTGAGCGAGCTGCATTCCTCGAAAATTATAATTAAAATTAAAATTAAGATTGAAATTAAAATTAAAATTAAAACTAAAATTGAAATTGAAATTATAATTATAATTATAATTACAATTATAATCAAAATTAAAATTGAAATTAAGATTAAAATTAAAATTAAAATTAAAATTATAATTATAATCATAATTATAATTAAAATTTAAATTAGAATTAAAATTAAAATTATAATTATAATTCTAATTTTAATTATAATTATAATTATAATTATAATTATAATTATAATTATAATTAATATTAGAATTAAAATTAAAATTAAAATTAATACTAACATTAACATTAACATTAACGTTAAAATTAACATTAAAATTAGATTAAAATTAAAATTATAATTAAAATTATAATTATAATTATAATTATAAATAAAATTAAAATCAAAATTAAAATTAAAATTTTAATTAAAATTTTAATCATAATTTTAATTATAATAATAATAATAATAATAAAAATAATAATAATAATTATAATTATAATTATAATTTGTATATTTCGGGAGTAGACCCTCTTTTAAACAGGTTTTATTGAAAGTGATTGCGGCCTCAGTGGCGTTAATTTTGTAATTAACTTTTTCTATTTTTCTTATTATCTTTTTCTCTTCATTTGAACAATCCGCCAGTAACTGGGAAAGGGACATATCAATAGGAAGGTGATGAAGACTATTTCATTCACAATCTGTCATTAGTATATAACAACACATTGTAAAAGTAGAGATAATATGTACAAAGTATAAAACACTATCACAATGTTAGTGCACACAAAGTAATGGTCACTTTTGTACACAAAATTATAAATTACGTGGAGTTAAATTTAACACATCCTTCGACTCAACTGGTTTCGAGGAGTGAGAAGGTTTTCTGCTCATTGTCAAGAGTGAACTGAAATGCAGGTGTTGTTTTGATGGCTTATATACGGAGTCCTGCTTCGACATTCCATCTTCAGTGGTTAAGAACCGTCCTAGGGTGGAGACCATTAATCCTGGTGGGTGGTGGCCTCTGCCTGGCCGGGATGTTTGGTGGGATTATTGACTCTGGTTCTGTCAGGAGATAATCCCTGTTTTGACCTTTGGCTATATCAGTCCTGTCATAGTTGTTATTGCCTGGACTATTGTTGGTGGTGGACCTTATACATGTTGGCAATAAGGTCCCTTCTTGCGTGGTGTTGAGGTTAGGTCTTTGTTGTTGAATAAAAAGAGCTTCCATTATCCGGAGACGTCTGCTGTCAGGGGCACGGACGATGATGGTTACATTTTTCACTATATGCTCCCTTGTTGTCTTGAAATTATGTTTTTGGAGACAATGCATTTTTATTGCACCCTCTTGCACGTGGTCAGATAATCTCTTAGAAAGACGCATCGTCGTCATCCCGATGTAGGTGCCAGGACATTCCTGGACGGGGCATTTATATTGGTACACTCCGTTCGTCTTTTTCAAGTCATCTTGCGTGGCAGGGGCAGGGTTGTTTTTCATTATCAAGTCTTGTGTTTTTGCTGATTGGTGATTAATTATGAGGTTGATTTCAGTATCCTCTGAAGTGGCAAAAACGTTGTTTTTTTATTATATTTTTCATAATCTTTTCTTCTTCTTTGTAGTTCACGCTCATAATGCCTTTATAGTATAGATTTATTTTTGCCGGCGTGTTGGTATCATCAGGGCCTTCATTCTGATATAATTTCTCGATTTTTTTTTTTTAATTAGCCGATTAATGTCCTTATTCGTGAAGCCATTATTCACCAGAATTTTAGTAACTCTGTCAAGTTCCTCGTGGGTGCCTCTCCACGAAGAACAGTGAGAAATGGCTTAATGGTGGCAGTTTTATACCGACTAAGGCACTCGCTGTCACCATTCAGACATAGGCTGATATTCGTTGGTTTTACGTACACCGAGGTATTAGAGCTATTATTGCTTGTTTCTAAAAGGACATCAAGAAAGAGGAGACGTTCTTGGAGGCTGTGCTCTAGGGTGAACCTGAGCGAGCTGCATTCCTCGAAAATTATAATTAAAATTAAAATTAGGATTAAAATTAAAATAAAAATTAAAACTAAAATTGAAATTGAAATTATAATTATAATTATAATTACAATTATAATCAAAATTAAAATTGAAATTAAGATTGAAATTAAAATTAAAAATAAAATTGCAATTAAAATTAAAATTATAATTATAATTATGATTATAATTATAATTGTAATTATAATTATAATTAAAACTTGAATTAAGATAAAAATTAAAATTAAACTTATAATTAAAATAAAAATTAAAATTAAAATTAAAATTAAAAATTAAAATTAAAATTATAATTATAATTAAAATAAAAATAAAAATTATAATTAGAATTAAAATTAAAATCAAAATTATAATTATAATTATATATAAAATTGAAATTAAAATTGAAATTAAAATTGAAATTAAAATTATAATTAAATAATAATTAAAATTAAAATAGAATCTAAAATTAAAATTATAATTATAATTATAATCATAATTAAAATTATAATTAAAATTATAATTAAAATTAAAATTAATAATTGAAATTAAAATTAAAAATAAAATTAAAATTATAATTATAATTATAACTATAATTGTAATTATAATTAAAATTAAAATTATCACTATAATTATAATTAAAATTAAAATTAGAATTAAAATTATAATTATAAATAAAATCGAAGTCAAAATTAAAATTGAAATTAAAATTAAATTTAAAAATATAAATATAATTATAATTATGGTTATAATTAAAATTAAAATGAAAATCAAACTTATAATCATAATTATAATTAAAATTATAAATAAAATAAAAAATTAGAATTAAAAATATAATTATAATTATAATAATAATTATAATTTTAATTATAATTATAATTATAATTATAATTATAATTATAATTATAATTATAATTATAATTAAAACTGAAATTAAAATAAAAATTACGATTAAAATTAAAATTATAATTAAAATTACAATTAAAATTAAAATTAAAATTGAAATTAAAATTAAAATTAGAATTAGAATTAGAATTAGAATTAGAATTAAAATTAATATTAAAGTTAAGATTAAAATTGAAATTAAATTCATAATTGTAATTATAATTAAAATTAAATTTAAAATTGAAATTAAAATTAAAATTATAATTATAATTATAATTAAAATTATAATTATAACTATAATTATAATTAAAATTAAAGTCAAAATTTAAATTAAAATTAAAATTAAAATTTTAATTATAATTATAATTATAATTATAATTATAATTAAAATAAATATTAAAATTATAATTATAATTGTGAATATAATTGAAATTAAAATTGAAATAAAAAATTAAAATTGATATTAAAATTAAAATTATAACTATAATTATGATTATAATTAAAATAAATATTAAAATTATAATTATAATCGTAAATATAATTGAAATTAATATTATAATTATTATTAAAATTGAAACTAAAATTAGAATTATAATTCTAATTAATATTAAAATAAAAATAAAAATTGAAATTATAATTAAAATTAAAATTAAAATTAAAATTGGAAATTAAATAAAAATTTAAATTGAAATTTAAATTAAAATTAAAATTTTAATTGTAATTAAAATTAAAATTAATATTAAAATTAAAATAAGAATTAGAATTATCATTAGAATTATAATTAAAATTAAAGTTGAAATTAAAATTATAATTATAAATATAATTACAGTTATAATTATAATTATAATTATAATCAAAATTGAAATTAAAATTAATTTTAAAATTAAATTTAAAATTGAAATTATAATTAAAATTAAAATTAAAATTAAAATTAAAATTAAAATCATAATTGTAATTAAAATTAAAATTATAATTACATTTAAAATTTAGATTAAAATTAATATTAAAATATAAACTAAAATTGAAATTAAAATTATGATTATAATTATAATTATAATTATAATCAAAATCAAAATTAAAATTAAAATTATAATAATAATTATAATTAAAATTAAAATTAGGAATAAAGTTAAAATTAATATTGAAACTAAAATTGAAAATAAAATTATAATTATAATCATAATTAAAATTATAATCGAAATTAAAATTAAAACTAAAATTGAAATTAAAATTAATATTAAAATTATAATTATGATTATAATTATAATTATAATTATAATTAGAATAAGAATCAAAATTAAAACTTAAATTAAGATTAAAATTAAAATTAAACTTGTAAGTACAATTATATTTAAGATTAAAATTAAGATTAAAATTAAAATTAAAAATAAAATTAAGAAAAAAATAAAATTAAAATTATAATTAAAATTGTAATTAAAATTAAAATTTAAATTATAATCATAATTAAAATTGAAATTAAAATTATAATTAAAATTAAAATTAAAATAAAAATTAAAATTATAATTATAATTATATATAAAATTAAAATTAGAATTAAAATTAAAATTAAAATTATATTTATAATTATAATTATATTTATAATTAAATTATAATCAAAATTAAAAATGAAACTAAAATTAAAATTATAATTATGATTATAATTATAATTTTAATTAAAATTAAAATTTAAATTAAAATAAAATTATAATTATAATTATATATGAAATTAAAATTAAAATTAAAAGTAGGATTAAAATTTATTTATAATTATAATTATATTTATAATTAAATAATAATTAAAATTAAAAATGAAACTAAAAATAAAATTTTAATTATAATTATAATCATAATAACAATTAAAATTAAAATTAAAATTAAAATTAAAATTATAATTATAATTATAATTATAATTATAATTATAATTATAATTATAATTATAATTAAGATTAAAATTAAAATTAAAATAATATTGAAATAAAAATTAGAATTAGAATTTTAATTATAATTTTATATGAAATTAAAATTAAAATTAAAATTAAAATTATAATTAAAATTAAAATTAAAATTAAAATTATAATTATAATTATAATTATAACTAAAATTAAAATTATAATTAAAAGTAAAATTAAGATTAAAATAAAAATTAAAATTGAAATTAAAATTATAATTATAATTGTAATTATAATTATATGTAAAACTGAAATTATTGAAATTAAAATTATAATTATATTTCTAATTATAATTATAATCAAATTATAATTGAAATTAAAATTGAAATTAAAAAAAATCATAATTATAATCATAATAATAATTATAATTATAATTATAATTAAAATAATGATTATAATTATAATTATAATTATAATTATAATTATAATTATAATTAATATTTAAATTATAATTATAATTATAATTATAATTATAATTATAATTATAATTATAATTATAATTCAAATTATAATTATAATTATAATTATAATTATAAATATAATTATAATTATAATTATAATTATAATTATAATTAAAATTTTAATTATAATTATAATTATAATTATAATTATAATTATAATTATAATTATAATTATAATTATAATTAAAATCAAAATTAATATTCAAATTCAAATTAAAATTAATATTGAAATAAAAATTATAATTAGAATTATAATTATAATTATATTTGAAATAAAATTAAAATAAAAATAAAAATTATATTTAAAATTAAAATTGGATTTAAATCTAAAATTATATATATAATTATAATTAAAATTAAAATTAAAATTAAAATTAAAATTAAAATTATAATTATAATTATAATTATAACTAAAATTAAAATTAAAATAAAAGTAAAATTAAAATTTAAATCAAAATTATAACTAATAATAAAATTAAAAATAAATAAAAATTAAAATTAGAATTGAAATTAAAATCATAATTATAATTAAAATTAAAATTATTATTAAAAGTAAAATTAAAATTAAAATCAAAATTAAAATAGAAATTAAAATTATAATTATAATTGTAATTATAATTATATATAAAACTGAAATTAAAATTAAAACTAAAATTAAAATTATAATTATAATTATAATTATAATTACAATTAAATTATAATTATAATTAAAATTGAAATGAAAATTATAATTATAATTATAATCATAATTATAATTATAATTATTATTATAATCAAAATAATGATTAAAATTAAAATTATGATTATAATAATTATTATAATTATAATTATAATTATAATTATAATTATAATTATAATTATAATTGAAAATAAAATTATAATTATAATTATAATTATAATTATAATTATATTTATAATTATAATTATAATTATAATTTTAATTATAATTATAATTATAATTAAAATCAAAATTATAATTAAAATTAAAATGAAAATTAATATTGAAATAAAAATTATAATTATAATTGAAATCATAATTATATTTAAAATTAAAATCAAAATTGAAATTGAAATTATAATTAAAAATAACATTAAAATTAAAATTAAAATTGAAATTATAATCATAATTATAATTAAAATTAAAATTAAAATTTATAATCAAAATTAAAATTAAAATTATAATTAAAATTAGTATTATAATTATGATTAAAATTATAATTGAAATTAAAATTAAAATTAAAATTAAAATTATACATAAAATTAAAATCAAAATTAAAATTGCAATTAAATTTTAAATAATTATAATTATAATAAAAATTAAAATTAAAATTAAAATTAAAATTGAAATTATAATTATAATTATAATTATAATTATAATTATAATTATAATTAAATTAAAATTAAAATTAAAATCAAAATTAAAACTAAAATTAAAATTAAAAATAAAATTAAAATTAAAATTAAAATTAAAATTAAAATTATAATTATAAATATAATTAAAATTATAATTAAAAGTAAAATTAAAATAAGAATAAAAATTATAATTATAATTGTAACTATAATTATATATAAAACTGAAATTAAAATTAAGATTGAAATTAAAATTAGATTTATAATTATAATTATAATTAAAATTAAAATTAAGATAAAAATTAGAATTAAAATTATAATTATAATTATAATTATAATTATAATTAATATTGAAATTGAAATTGAAATTAAAATTAAAATTAAAATTATATTTATAATTATAATTATATTTATAATTATAATTAAAATCAAAATTAAAATTAAAATTGAAAATAAAATTAATATTGAAATGAAAATAAATATTAGAATTATAATTATAATTATATTTGAAATTAAAATTAAAATTAAAATTAAAATTATAATTAAAATTAAAATTGAAATTAAATCTAAAAATTATAAATATAATTATAATTAAAATTAAAATTAAAATTGAAATTAAAATTAAAATTATAATTATAATTATAATTATAACTAAAATTAGAACTAAATAAAAATTAAAATAAAAATTTGAATCAAAATTGAAACTATTAAAATTTAAAATAAATTGAAATTAAAATTAGAATTAAAATTAATATTATAATTATAATGATAATTAAAATTAAAATCATAATTAAAAGTAAAATTAAGATTAAAATAAAAATTAAAATTGAAATTAAAATTATAATTATAATTGTAATTATAATTATATGTAAAACTGAAATTAGAATTAAAATTGAAATTAAAATTATAATTATATTTCTAATTATAATTATAATCAAATTATAATTGAAATTAAAATTGAAATTAAAAAAAATCATAATTATAATCATAATAATAATTATAATTATGATTATAATTAAAATAATGATTATAATTATAATTATAATTATAATTATAATTATAATTAATATTTAAATTATAATTGTAATTATAATTATAATTATAATTATAATTATAATTATAATTCAAATTATAATTATAATTATAATTATAATTATAATTATAATTAAAATTAAAATTATAATTATAATTATAATTATAATTATAATTATAATTATAATTATAATTATAATTATAATTATAATTATAATTATAATTATAATTAAAATCAAAATTAATATTCAAATTAAAATTAAAATTAATATTGAAATAAAAATTATAATTAGAATTATAATTATAATTATATTTGAAATTAAAATTAAAATAAAAAAAAAATTATATTTAAAATTAAAATAGGAATTAAATCTAAAATTATATATATAATTATAATTAAAATTAAAATTAAAATTAAAATTAAAATTATAATTATAATTATAATTATAACTAAAATTAAAATTAAAATAAAAGTAAAATTAAAATTTAAATCAAAATTATAACTAATATTAAAATTAAAAATAAATAAAAATTAAAATTAGAATTGAAATTAAAATCATAATTATAATTAAAATTAAAATTATTATTAAAAGTAAAATTAAAATTAAAATCAAAATTAAAATAGAAATTAAAATTATAATTATAATTGTAATTATAATTATATATAAAACTGAAATTAAAATTAAAACTAAAATTAAAATTATAATTATAATTATAATTATAATTACAATTAAATTATAATTATAATTAAAATTGAAAGGAAAATTATAATTATAATTATAATTAAAATTAAAATTAAAATTAAAATCAAAATCACAATTATAATTATAATTATAACTAAAATTAAAATTAAAATAAAATTAAAATCAAAATCTAAATCAAAATTGAAACTAATAATAAAATTTAAAATAAATTGAAATTAAAATTAAAATTAAAATTAAAATTATAATTATAATTAAAATTAAAATTATAATTAAAAGTAAAATTAAAATTAAAATCAAAATTAAAATTGAAATTAAAATTATAAATATAATTGTAATTATAATTATATATAAAACTGGAATTAAAATTAAAATTAAAATTATAATTATAATTATAATTAAATTATAATTAAAATTAAAAATGAAATAAAAATTAAAATAATAATTATAATCATAATTATAATTATAATTATAGTTATAATCAAAATAATGATTAAAATTAAAATTATAATTATAATCATAATTATAATTATAATTATAATTATAATTATAATTAAAATCAAAATTAAAATTATAATTATAATTATAATTATAATTATAATTATGATTATAATTATAATTATAATTAAAATTAAAATTGAAATTACAATTATAATTATAATTATAATTATAATTATAATTAGAATTAAAATTATAGTTAAAATTATAATTATAAATATAATTATAATTAAAATTAAAATTATAATTATAATTATAATTTTAATAATAATTAAAATCAAAATTAAAATTAAAATTGAAATTAAAATCAATATTGAAATAAAAATTAAAATTATAATTATAATTATAATTATATTTGAAATTAAAATTAAAATTAAAATTAAAATTAGAATTATAATTACAATTAAAATTGAAATTAAATCTAAAATTTTAAATGTAATTATAATTAAAATTAAAATTAAAATTAAAATTAAAATTATAATTATAATTATAATTATAAATAAAATTAAATTTGAAATAAAATTAAAATTAAAATCTAAATCAAAATTAAAACTAATATTAAAATTAAAAATAAATTAAAATTAAAATTAAAATCAAAATTGAAATTATAATTATAATTAAAATTAAAATTATAATTAAAAGTAAAATTAAAATTAAAATCCAAATTGAAAATGAGATTAAAATTATAATTATAATTGTAATTATAATTATATATAAAACTGGAATTAAAATTGAAATTAAAATTAAAATTATAATTATAATTATAATTATAATTATAATTATAATTATAATTATAATTAAAATTGAAATTAAAATTAAAATTATAATTATAATCATAATTATAATTATAATAATAATAATAATAATAATGATTAAGATTATAATTATAATTATAATTATAATTATAATTATAATTATAATTATAATTATTATTATTATTATAATTATAATTAAAATTAAAATCATAATTATAATCATAATTATAATTAAAATCAAAATTGAAATTAAAATTAAAATAAAAATTGATATTGAAATAAAAATTATAATTATAAATAAAATTATAATTATATTTAAAATCAAAGTTAAAATTTATAATCAAAATTAAAATTAAAATTATAATTAAAATTAATATTATAATTATAAATAAAATTGTAATTGAAATTAAAATTAAAATTAAAATCAAAATTAAAATTAAAATTATAATCAAAATTAAAATTATAATCAAAATTAAAATTGAAATTAGAATAAAAATTACAAATAAATTTAAAATTAAAATTACAATTATATTTACAATTATAATTATAATTATAATTAACATTAACATTAACATTAAAATTAGAATTCAAATCAAAATTAAAATTATAATTATAATTTTATTTGTAATTATGATTATAATTAGGATGAGAATTAAAATCAAAATTAAAAATAAAATTGAAATTAAAATTATAATTTTAAATATAATTATAATTATAATTATAATAATAATAATAATAATAATAATATTAATAATAATGATAATTATAATTTATATTATAGTTATAATTATAATTATAATTATAATTAAAATTGAAATTATAATTATAAATATAATTATAATTATAATTATAATTATAATTATAATTAAAATTAAAATTATAATTATAATTGAAATTAGAATTAACATTAAAATTGAAATTGAAATTATGAATATAATTATAATTATAATTATAATCATAATCAAAATTATAATGGAAATAAAAATAAAAATGGAAATTAAAATTAAAATTAGAATTAAAATGAAATTTAAAATATAATTATTATTATAATTATAATTATAATTAAAATTATAATTTTAATTTTGATTTTAATTTTAATTTTAATTTCAATTATAATTATAATTATAATTATAATTATAATTGAAATTAAAATTAACATGAACATTAAAATTTAAAATAAAATAAAATTGATATTAAAATTGAAATTAAAATTATAATTATATTTATAATTAAAATTGATATTAAAATTAAAATTAATATTAAAATTATAATTAAAGTTAAAATTAAAATTAAAATTAATATTATAATTATGATTATAATTAAAAATAAAATTAAAATCAAAATAAAAATTAAAATTATAATTATAATTATAACTAAAATTAGAATTAAAATTATAATTACAATTATAATTGAAATTAAAATCAAAATCAAAATTTAAATTGAAATTAATAATTAAATAAAAATTATAAATAAAATTAAAATTTTAATTATATTTGAAATTAAAATCAAAATTATAATTAAAATAATAATTAAAATTAAAATTAAAATTAAAATTAAAATTAAAATTATAATTGTAATTATAATTAGATTAGAATTAAAATTAAAATAAACATTAAGATTATAATCATTATTATAAATATAATTGAAATTAAAATTAAGATTAAAATCAAAATTAAAATTAAAATTGAAATTAAAATAAAAATAAAAATAAAAATTATAATTAAAATTATAATTATAATTGAAAATTAAATTAAATTTAGAATTCGTTATAATAATAATTACAATTAAAATTAAAATTAAGATTAAAATTGAAATTATAATCATAATTATAATTAAAATTAAAATTAAAATTAAAATTGAATTATAATTAAAAATAAAATTGAAACTAAAATTAAAATTATAATTATAATTATAATTATAATTATAATTATTATTAAAATTTAAATTAAGATAAAAATTAGAATCATAATTATAGTTATAATTGAAATTAAAATTAAAATTACAATTATAATTAAAATTAAAATTAAAATTAAAACTAAAATTGAAATAAAAAATATAATCAAAATCAAAATTTTAATTTTAATTAAATTGAAATTAAAATTAAAATTAGAAGTAGAATTAGTATTAGAATTAAAATTAAAATTAAAATTAAAATTAAAGTTAAAATTGAAATTGAAATTAAAATTATAATTATAATTATAATTATAATTATAACTATAATTATAATTAAAATAAAATCAAAATTAAAATTGAAATTAAAATTCAAATTTTAATTAGAATTATAATTATAATTAAAATTAAAATTAGAATTAAAATAAATATTATCATTAAAATTATATTTGTAAATATAATTGAAATTAAAATTAAAATCAAAATTAGATTTAAAATTATAATTATAGTAATTAAAATTAAAATCAATATTAAGATTGAAACTAAAATTAAAATTAAAATTAAAATTAAAATTAAAATTAAAATTGAAATTATAATTATAATTATAATTATAATTGTAATTGTAATTATTATTAAAATTATAATTATAATCACAATTAAAATTAAAATTAAAATTAAAATAATAATCAAAATCAAAATTAAAATTAAAATTAAAATTAATATTATAAATATAATTATAACCATAATTATAATTAAAATTAAAATTAAAATTAAAATCATACTTATAATTATAATTATGATTAAAATTAAAATCAAAATTAAAATTAAATTCAAAAATATAAATATAATTATAATAATAATTATAATTATAATTATAATTATAATTATAATTAAAATTAGAACTGAAATTAAGATTAAAATTAAAATTAAAATTAAAATTAAAATTAAAATTATAATTATAATTATGATTATAATTATAATTATAATTGATATAAAAATTAAAATTAAAATCAAAATTATAATTATAATTATAATTGAAATAAAATTAAAATTTGAATCAAAATTAGAATCAAAATTGAAATTGAGATTAAAATTAAAATTAAAATTATAAGTATGATTATAATTAAAATTATAATTAAAATTTAAATTAAAAATAAAATTGAAATTAAAATTGAAATTAAAATTATAATTATAATTAAAATTGAAATTAAGATTAAAATTAAAATTAGAATTAGAATTGGAATTATAATTATAATTAAAATTAATTTTAAATCAAAATTACAATAAAAATTAAAATTAAAATTAAAATTATAATTAAATTTGAAATTGAAATTAAAATTATAATTATAATTAAAATTGAAATTAAAATTAAAATTGATATCATAATTATGATTAGAATTAAAATAAAGATTGAAATCAAATTTAAAATTAAAACTAAAATTGAAATTAAAATTATATTTATAATTATAATTATAATTATAATTATAATCAAAATTAAAATTGAAATTAAAATTATAATAATAATTATAATTAAAATTAAAAATAAGATTAAAATTAAAATTAGAATTGAAATTGAAACTAAAATTGAATTTAAAATTATAATTATAATTATAATTATAATTATAATAAAAAATTAAAATTAAAATTGAAATTAGAATTAAAATTAAAATTATAATCATGATTGTAAATATGATTATAATTATAATTAGAATTGGAATTAAAATTAAAACTTAAATTAAGATTAAAATTGATATTAAACTTATAATTATAATTATAATTATGATTAGATTTAAAATTAAAATTAAAATTAAAAATAAAATTGAGATTAAAATTAGAATTAAAATTATGATTAAAATTATAATTAAAATTAAAATTAAAATTAAAATTATAATCATAATTAAAATCAAAATCAAAATTTGATTTGAATTAAAATTAAAATTATAATTATAATTATAATTATATATAAAATTTAAATTAAAAAAAAATTAAAATTATATTGATAATTATAATTATATTTATAATTAAATTTTAATTAAAATTAAAAATGAAACTGAAATTAAAATTACAATTATAATTATAATTATAATAATAATTAAAATTAAAATTAAAATTATAATTGAAATTAAAATTATAATTATAATTACAATTTTAAGAAAAATATAATTATAATTATAATTAAAATTATAATTATAATTATAATTAAAATTAAAACTATAATTAATATAAAAATTATAATTAAAATTAAAATTATAATTATAATTAGAATTAAAATTAAGATTAAAATTAAAATTAGAATTATAACAAGAAATAGAATTAAAATTAAAAGAAAAGTTAAAATTAAAATTGAAATTAAAATTATAATTATAATTATAATTATTATTATAATTATAACTATAATTATAATTATAATTAAAATTAAATTTAAGATTAAAGTTAAGATTAAAATTATAATTAAGATTACTTTTATAACAATAATTATAATTGAAATTGAAGTCAAAATTAAAATTAAAATTAAAATTGAACTTGTAATTATAATTGTAATTATAATTATGATTAGAATTCAAATAGATATTAAAATTATAATTATGATTGTAAATATAATTGAAATTAAAATTAAAATTGAAATTAAAATTGAAATTAATATTAAAATTATAATTATAATTATAATAATAATTATAATTATTATTAAAATTAAAATCATAATTATAATTATATTTATAATTATTTTCATAATTAAAATCAAAATTAGAATTATAATTATAATTATAGTTATAATTAAAATCATAATTAAAATTAAAATCATAATAATAATTATAATTATAATTATAATCATAATTATATCTAAAATTGAAATTAAAACTAAAATTCAAATTAAAATTATAATTAAAATTGGAATTGAAATTAAAATTGAAATTAGAATTAGAATTAGAATTAGAATTAGAATTAAAATTAAAGTTAAGAGTAAAATTGAAATTAAAATTATAATTATAATTATTATTATAATTATAATTATAATTAAAATTATAATTAAAATTTAAATTAAAATTAAAATCATAATTATGATTATAATTATAATTAAAATTAGAATTAAAATTAGGATTTAGATTAAAATTAAAATTAATATTATAATTATAATTTTAATAATAATCAAAATTATAATTAAAATTAAAATTAAAATTAGAATTAGAATTGAAATTAAAATTATAATTATAATTATAATCAAAATTAAAATTGAAATTAAAATTAAAAATAAAATTAACATTATAATTATAATTATAATTACAATTATAATTAAAATAGAAATTAAAATTTAAATTAAAATTATAATCTTAATTAGAATTAAAATTAAAATTAAAATTAAAATTAATATTAAAATTATAATTAAGATTAAAATTATAATTATAACTAAAATTATATTCATAATCAAAATTAAAGTTAAAATTAAAATTAAAAGTAAAATTAAAATTATAATTATAATTGAAATTAAAATTAAAATTAAAATTAAAACTAAAATTAAAATTATAATTATAATTAAAATTAAAATTAAAACTGAAATTAAAATTAAAATTAAAATTATAATTATAATTATAATTATAATTAACATTAACATTAACATTAACATTAAAATTAATATAAAAAAAAATAAAATTAAAATTAAAATCAAAATTATAATTATAATTATGTTTAAAATTATGATTATAATCAAAATTAAAATTAAAATCAACATTAAAATTTAAATTAAAATTATATTTATAATAATAATAATAATAATAATAATAATAATAATAATAATGATAATAATTTTAATTATAATTATAATCATAATCATAATTAAAATTATAATTAAAATTAAAATAAAAATTGAAATTATATTTATAATTATAATTATAATTATAATTATAATTATAATTATAATTATAATTATAATTATAATTATAATTATAATTATAATTATAATTATAATTATAATTATAATTAAAATTAAAATTATAAATATAATTATAATTATATTTATAATCATAATTGAAATTATAATTAAAATTAAAATAATAATTAAAATTAGAATAAAAAAATAAAATTATAATTATAATTAGAATTAAAATTGAAATTAAAATTAGAATTAAAATTAGAATTAAAAACAAAATTAAAGTTAGAATTAAAATTATAATTAAAATTGAAATTAAAATCAAAATTATAATTATAATTATAATTATAATTAAAATTAAAATTAAAATTAAAATTATAATCAAAATTATAATTATAATTATAATTATAATTAAAATTAAAATAAAATTGAAATTAAAATTAAAATCAAAGATAAAAATAAAATTTAAATTAAAAATAAAATTAAAATTAGAATTAAAATTAATATTATAATTATATTAAAATTAAAATTATAAATATAATTAAAATTAAAATTAAAATTGAAATTTAAATTAAAATTGAAATTATAATTATAATTGTAATTATAATTATATATAAAACTGAAATTGAAATTAAAATTAAAATTAAAATTATAATTATAATTATAATTATAATTATAATTATCATTAAAATTCAAATTCAAATTCAAATTCAAATTATAATTATAATTATAATCATAATTATAATTATAATTATAATTATAAATATAATTATAATTATAATTATAATCAAAATTGAAATTAAAGTTAAAATTATAATTACAATTATAATTAAATTTTAATTAAAATTAAAATTGAAATTAAAATTAAAATTATAATTATAATTAAAATTAAAGTTAAGATTAAAATTGAAGTTAAAATTATAATTATAATTAAAATTGAAATTAGAATTAAAATAAATATTAAAATTCTAATTATAATTGTAAATATATTTGAAAATAAAATCAAAATTGAAATTAAAATTAAAATCATAATTTTAATTATAATTATACTTATAATTATAATCAAAATTAAAATTAAAATTAAAATTATAAATAAAATTAAAATTATAAATATAATTGAAATTAAAATTAAAATTATAATTATATTTAAAATTAATATTAAAATTAAAATTCAAATTAAAATTAAAATTATAATTATAATTATAATTAAAATTAAAATTAGAATTAAAATTAGAATTTAAATTAAAATTAAAATTAATATCATAATTATAATTATAATTATAATTATAATTATAATTATAATTAAAATTAAAATAAGAATTAAAATTGAAATTAAAATTATAATTATAATTATAATTAAAATTAGAATTAAAATTGAAATTAATAATAAAATAAAAAATATAATTATAATTATAATTACAATTATAATTAAAATTGAAATTAAAATTAAATTGAAATAATCTTAATTAAAATTAAAATTAAAATTAACATTAAAATTAGAATTAAAATTAAAATTAATATTATAATTATAACTAAAATCATATTCATAATTGAAATTAAAATTAAAATTAAAATTAAAACTAAAATTAAAATTATAATTATAATTAAAATTAAAATTAAAATTAAAATTAAAATTAAAAAAAAACTAAAATTATAATTATAATTATAATTATGATTAAAATTAAAATTGAAATTAAAATTAAAATTAAAATTATAATTACAATTGTAGTTATGATTTTAATTATATTTAACATTACCATTAACATTAACATTAAAATTAATATAAAAATAAAATCAAAATTAAAATTAAAATTAATATTATGATTATAATTATGTTTGAAATTATGATTATAATCAAAATTAATATTAAAATCAATATTAAAATTTAGATTAAAATTATATTTATAATAATAATGATAATAATAATAATAATAATAATAATAATAATAATAATAATAATAATAGTAATAATAATAATAATAATAATTATAATCATAATCATAATTAGAATTATAATTAAAATAAAAATTAAAATTGAAATTATATTTATAATTATAATTATAATTATAATTATAATTATAATTATAATTAAAATTAAAATTAAAATTATAATTAAAATAAAAATTTAAATTGAAATTAATATTAAAATTATAATTATAATTAAAATTAAAATTGAAATTAGAATTAGAATTAGAATTAGAATTAGAATTAAAATTGAAATTAAAATTAAAATTAAAATTATAATCATAATTATAATCAAAATAAAAAAATTAAAATTGAAATTAAAATTAAAACTGAAATGAAAATTAACATTAATATAAAAATTGAAATAAAAATTAAAATTATAATCATAATTATAATTATAATTAAATTTATAATCAAAATTAAAAATAATATTAAAACCAAAATTAAAATTATAATTATAAATATAATTATAATATAAATTAAAATTAAAGTTAAAATCAAAATTAAAATTAAAATTAAAATTATAATTAAAATTAAAGTTAAGATTAACATTAAAATTAGAATTGAAATTAAGATTAAAATTGAAATTATAATTATAATTAAAATTAAAATCAAAATTGAAATTGAAATTAAAATTAAAAATAAATTTATAAGTTTAATTATAATTAACATTAACATTAACATTAAAATTAAAATTAAAATTAATATTAATATTACAATTATGATTATGATTAGAAATAAAATTAAAATCAAAATTAAAATAATAATTCTAATCAGCAATAATAATAATAATAATTATTATTTTTCAATATAATTATAATTATAATTATAATTAAAATTATAATTTACATTAAAATTATAATTGAAATTATAATTGAAATTATAATTATAATTATAATTATAATTATAATTAAAATTATAATTAAAATTAATATTAAAATTATTATTAGAATTATAATTATAATCATACTTAAAATTAAAATTAAAATTAAAATTATAATTGAAATTAGAATTAGAATTAAAATTATAATTATAATTATAATTATGATTATAATTTTAATTTTATTTGTAATTTTAATTATAATTATATTTATAATTATAATTAAAATTGAAATTAAAATTAAAATTGACATTAACATTTACATTAAAATTAGATTTATAATTAAAATAAAAATTATAACAAAAATAAAATATAATTAAAATTAAAATTATAATTAAAATTAAAATTAAAATTAGAATTAAAATTACAATTATAAATAAAATTGAAATTAAAATTAAGATTAAAATTGAAATTAAAATCAAAATTATAATTATAATTATAATTATAATTAAAATTAAAATTAAAATTAAAATTATAATTATGATTATAATTATAATTATAATTATAATTAAAATCAAAATAAAATTGAAATTAAAATTAAAATCAAAATTAAAAATAAAATTAAAATTAAAAATAAAATTAAAATTAGAATAAAAAAATAAAATTATAATTATAATTAGAATTAAAATTAAAATTGAAATTAAAATTAAAATTAAAATTAGAATTAAAAACAAAATTGAAGTTAGAATTAAAATTATAATTAAAATTGAAATTAAAATCAAAATTATAATTATAATTATAATTATAATTAAAATTAAAATTAAAATTAAAATTATAATCAAAATTATAATTATAATTATAATTATAATTATAATTAAAATAAAATTGAAATTAAAATTAAAATCAAAATTAAAAATAAAATTTAAATTAAAAATAAAATTAAAATTAGAATTAAAATTAATATAATTATATTAAAATTAAAATTATAAATATAATTAAAATTAAAATTAAAATTGAAATTTAAATTAAAATTGAAATTATAATTATAATTGTAATTATAATTATATATAACACTGAAATTGAAATTAAAATTAAAATTGAAATTATAATTATAATTATAATTATAATTATAATTATCATTAAAATTCAAATTCAAATTCAAATTCAAATTATAATTATAATTATAATTATAATTATAATTATAATTATAATTATAATTATAATTATAATTGTAATTATAATCATAATTATAATTATAATTATAATTATAAATATAATTATAATTATAATTATAATCAAAATTGAAATTAAAGTTAAAATTATAATTTCAATTATAATTAAATTTTAATTAAACTTAAAATTGAAATTAAAATTAAAATTATAATTATAATTAAAATTAAAGTTCAGATTAAAATTGAAGTTAAAATTATAATTATAATTAAAATTGAAATTAGAATTAAAATAAATATTAAAATTCTAATTATAATTGTAAATATATTTGAAAATAAAATTAAAATTAAAATTAAAATTGAAATTAAAATTAAAATCATAATTTTAATTATAATTATACTTATAATTATAATCAAAATTAAAATTAAAATTAAAATTATAAATAAAATTAAAATTATAAATATAATTGAAATTAAAATTAAAATTATAATTATATTTAAAATTAATATTAAAATTAAAATTCAAATTAAAATTAAAATTATAATTATAATTATAATTAAAATTAAAATTAGAATTAAAATTAGAATTTAAATTAAAATTAAAATTAATATCATAATTATAATTATAATTATAATTATAATTATAATTATAATTATAATTAAAATTAAAATAAGAATTAGAATTGAAATTAAAATTATAATTATAATTATAATTAAAATTAGAATTAAAATTGAAATTAAAAATAAAATAAAAAATATAATTATAATTATAATTACAATTATAATTAAAATTGAAATTAAAATTAAATTGAAATAATCTTAATTAAAATTAAAATTAAAATTAACATTAAAATTAAAATTAAAATTAATATTATAATTATAACTAAAATCATATTCATAATTGAAATTAAAATTAAAATTAAAATTAAAACTAAAATTAAAATTATAATTATAATTAAAATTAAAATTAAAGTTAAAATTAAAATTAAAAAAAAACTAAAATTATAATTATAATTATAATTATAATTAAAATTAAAATTGAAATTAAAATTAAAATTAAAATTATAATTACAATTGTAATTATGATTTTAATTATATTTAACAATACCATTAACATTAACATTAAAATTAATATAAAAATAAAATTAAAATTAAAATTAAAATTAATATTATGATTATAATTATGTTTGAAATTATGATTATAATCAAAATTAATATTAAAATCAATATTAAAATTTAGATTAAAATTATATTTATAATAATAATAATGATAATAATAATAATAATAATAATAATAATAATAATAATAATAATAATAATAATAATAATAATAATAACAATAATAATAATAATAGTAATAATAATAATAATAATAATAATAATTATAATCATAATCATAATTAGAATTATAATTAAAATAAAAATTAAAATTGAAATTATATTTATAATTATAATTATAATTATAATTATAATTATAATTATAATTATAATTATAATTATAATTAAAATTATAATTATAATTAAAATTAAAATTAAAATTATAAATATTACTATAATTATAGTTATAATCATAATTGAAATTATAATTGAAATTAAAATAATAATTATAATTAGAATTAGAATTAAAATTATAATTATAATCAAAATTAGAATTAAATTAAAATCAAAATTAAAATTAGAATTAGAATTAAAATCAAAATTAAAGTTAGATTCAAAATTAAAATTAAAATCATAATTATAATTATAATTATAATTATAATTATAATTATATTTAAAATATAATTAAAATGAAAATTAAAATCATAATTATAATTATAATTAAAACTATAATTATAATTAAAATTAAAATCAAAATTAAGATTAAAATGAAAATTAAAATTATAATTATAATTATAATTATAATTATAATTATAATTATAATTATAATTATAATTATAGTTTAAAATTAATATTAAAATTATGATAATAATTGTAAATATAATTGAAAATGCAATTAAAATTAAAATTAAAATTAAAATTATAATTAAAATAAAAATTAAAATTGAAATTAATATTAAAATTATAATTATAATTAAAATTAAAATTGAAATTAGAATTAGAATTAGAATTAGAATTAGAATTAAAATTGAAATTAAAATTAAAATTAAAATTATAATCATAATTATAATCAAAATAAAAAAATTAAAATTGAAATTAAAATTAAAACTGAAATGAAAATTAACATTAATATAAAAATTGAAATAAAAATTAAAATTATAATCATAATTATAATTATAATTAAATTTATAATCAAAATTAAAAATAATATTAAAACCAAAATTAAAATTATAATTATAAATATAACTATAATAAAAATTAAAATTAAAATTAAAATCAAAATTAAAATTAAAATTAAAATTATAATTAAAATTAAAGTTAAGATTAACATTAAAATTAGAATTGAAATTAAGATTAAAATTGAAATTATAATTATAATGAAAATTA
This sequence comes from Palaemon carinicauda, assembly GCF_036898095.1. Classification (NCBI taxonomy): domain Eukaryota; kingdom Metazoa; phylum Arthropoda; class Malacostraca; order Decapoda; family Palaemonidae; genus Palaemon; species Palaemon carinicauda. Next base: position 42,149,258 of record NC_090746.1, on the reverse strand, counting down.
AAATCAAAATTGAAATTGAAATTAAAATTAAAAATAAATTTATAAGTTTAATTATAATTAACATTAACATTAACATTAAAATTAAAATTAAAATTAATATTAATATTACAATTATGATTATGATTAGAAATAAAATTAAAATCAAAATTAAAATAATAATTCTAATCATAGCAATAATAATAATAATAATTATTATTTTTCAATATAATTATAATTATAATTTTAATTAAAATTATAATTTAGATTAAAATTATAATTGAAATTATAATTAAAATTATAATTATAATTATAATTATAATTATAATTAAAATTATAATTAAAATTAATATTAATATTATTATTAGAATTATTATTATAATCATACTTAAAATTAAAACTAAAATTAAAATTATAATTGAAATTAGAATTAGAATTAAATTTATAATCATAATTATAATTATGATTATAATATTAATTTTATTTGTAATTTTAATTATAATTATATTTATAATTATAATTAAAATTGAAATTAAAATTAAAATTGACATTAACATTTACATTAAAATTAGATTTATAATTAAAATAAAAATTATGACAAAAATAAAATATAATTATAATTAAAATTATAATTAAAATTAAAATTAAAATTAGAGTTAAAATTACAATTATAAATAAAACTGAAATTAAAATTAAGATTAAAATTGAAATTAAAATCAAAATTATAATTATAATTATAATTATAATTATAATTAAAATTAAAATTAAAATTATAATTATGATTATAATTATAATTATAATTATAATTAAAATCAAAATAAAATTGAAATTAAAATTAAAATCAAAATTAAAAATAAAATTAAAATTAAAAATAAAATTAAAATTAGAATTGAAAGTAATATTATAATTATATTAAAATTAAAATTATAAATATAATTAAAATTATAATTAAAATTAAAATTGAAATTAAAATTGAAATTATAATTATAATTGTAATTATAATTATATATAAAACTGAAATTGAAATTAAAATTAAAATTAAAATTATAATTATAATTATAATTAAAATTTTAATTATAATTAAAATTAAAATTAAAATTAAAATTAAAATTAAAATTATGATTATAATTATAATTATAATTATAATTATAATTATAATTGGAATTATAATTGTAAATATAATTATAATTTTAATTATAATCAAAATTAAAATTAAAGTTAAAATTATAATTACAATTATATTTAAATTTAAATTAAAATTAGAATTGAAATTAAAATTAAAAATATAATTATAATTAAAATTAAAGTTAAGATTAAAATTGAAGTTAAAATTATAATTATAATTATAATTATAATTATAATTATAATTATAATTATAATTATAATTAAATTTGGAATTAAAATTAAAATTAAAATTATAATTATAATTAAAATTATAACTATAATTATAATTAAAATTAAAATCAAAATTAAAATCAATATTAAAGTTAAAATTTAAATTATAGTTATAATTATAATCATAATTAAAATTTAAATTAGAATTAAAATAAATATTAAAATTCTAATTATAATTGTAAATATATTTGAAAATAAAATTAAAATTAAAATCAAAATTAAAATTAAAATTAAAATTATAAATAAAATTAGAATTATAAATATAATTGAAATTAAAATTAAAATTATAATCATAATTATAATTAAAATTAAAATTAAAATCAAAATTAAAATTATAATTATAATTATAATTAAAATTAAAATTATAATTGAAATTAGAGTTAAAATTAAAATTAAAATTAAAATTATAATTATAATTATAATTATAAATATAATTATAATTATAATTATAATTATGATTAAAATTAAAATTAGAATTGAAATTGAAATTAAAATTATGATTATAATTATAATTAAAATTAAAATTAAAATTGAAATTAAAAATTAAATTAATTATATAATTTTAATTATAATTACAATTATAATTAAAATTGAAATTAAAATTAAATTAAATAATCTTAATTATAAATAAAATTGAAATTAAAATTAAAATTAACATTAAAATTAAAATTAAAATGATAATTATAATTATAACTAAAATTATATTCATAATCAAAATTCAAATTCAAATTAAAATTTAACCTAAAATTGAAATTATAATTATAATTAAAATTAAAATAAAAGTTAAAATTAAAATTATAGAAAACCAAAATTATAATTATAATTATAATTATAATTATAATTATAAATAAAAATTAAAATTGAAATTAAAATTAAAATTAAGATTATAATTACAATTATAATTATAATTATAATTATATTTAACATTACCATTAACATTAACATTAAAATTAATATGAAAAAAAAATTAAAATTAAAATTAAAATTAAAATTATAATTATAATTATGTTTGAAATTATGATTATAATCAAAATTAAAATTAAAATCAATATTAAAATTTAAATTAAAATTATATTTATGATAATAATAATAATAATAATAATAATAATAATAATAATAATAATGGAAATAATAATAATAATAATTATAATCATAATCATAATTAAAATTATAATTAGAATAAAAATTAAAATTGAAATTATATTTATAATTATAATTATAATTATAATTATAATTATAATTATAATTATAATTAAAATTATAATTATAATTAAAATTAAAATTAAAATTATAAATATTATTATAATTATATTTATAATCATAATTGAAATTATAATTGAAATTAAAATAATATTTAAAATTAGAATAAGAATTAAAATTATAATTATAATTAAAATTAGAATTAAATTGAAATTAAAATTAGAATTAGAATTAGAATTAAAATCAAAATTAAAGTTATAATTAAAATTAAAATTAAAATCATAATTATAATTATAATTATAATTATAATTATAATTATAATTATATTTAAAATTAAAATTAAAATCAAAATTAAAACCATAATTAAATTTATAATTAAAACTATAATTATAATTAAAATTAAAATCAAAATTAAAATGAAAATGAAAATGAAAATTTTAATTATAATTATAATTATAATTATAATTATAATTATAATTATAATTATAATTATAATTATAATTATAATTATAATTTAAAAAAAAAAGGTTTTTCTCACGTGACTCACCCCCGTGACTGAATTTGTGGGTGATCGACCTGCAGGAGGTGTCTCCCCTACACGCTCTAGTAGTGTCCAGATGTGCATTGCTGTAGCTGTACTCCTTCCCCGATTTCTGAGACGCGTCGGGGTCGTTCGCGACCGAGTTTACCCTTCTAAGGTAGTTTGCATAATTATCAAAGTTATTACGTATTATGAAATTGTCGTAGAATCGTGCAACTTGTATAGGTTATCAGTTGTGGAAAGTCTTGGTGGATTGTTTGGCTACCATGTGCATGATTTTTTTTTAGTTAAAATGTCGTTCATCACCACGAGGACCATTTTACCGCGAGTGCCCCTTTTTCATTTTTTTTTCATTTTTTTGCCAAGTCATTTTTCCGTAAGATATTGCCAAATAGGGTCGTAAAACTTTTGCTTGTTTAGTGTTGGAAAGTGTGTCTAGATGATCTGGCTACCCATGCATGACTTTGTTTTTGTCAGATACGACGTAGTTATTGGTATATTGGGTATTTAACTGCGGTTACCAATTTCTGTTTTTTTTCAATATTTGTAAAAATTACTATGTAGTAAGGAATTGCCGTATATTATTCATTTTTTTTTCATGTTTATGTGTTAGAAAGTGTGCCTTGATGGTTGAGCTAACACGTGCATGTCTTTTTTTTTATCTGAGATGCCGTATATTAGAATGTCGGGCATTTTACCGCGAGTGTCCCTTTTTCATTTTTTTTCATTTTTTTGCCAAGTCATTTTTCCGTAAGATATTGCGAAATAGTGTCGTAAAACTTTTGCTTTTTTAGTGTTGGAAAGTGTGTCTAGATGATCTGGCTACCCATGCGTGATTTTGTTTTTGTCAGATACGACGTAGATATTGGTATATTGGGTATTTAACTGCGGTTGCCAATTTCTGTTTTTTTTTCAATATTTGTAAAAATTTTCTACGTAGTAAGGAATTGCCGTATATTATTGATTTTTTTTTCATGTTTATGTGTTAGAAAGTGTGCCTTGATGGTTGGGCTAACATGTGCATGTCTTTTTTTTTATCTGAGATGCCGTATATTAGAATGTTGGGCATTTTTCCGCGAGTGCCCCTTTTTATTTGTTTTGCATTTTTTTGCTTAGTCATGTTACCGTAAGGAATTGGCAAGTAGTGTCGCAAAACTTATATTTTTATAGTGTTGGAAAGTGTTTCTAGATGATCTGGCTACCCATGCCTATTTTTTTTAGCCAGATATGGCGTATATATAAGTATGTGTTCGATTTTCCTGTGATTGCCATTTTTTCGTTTTTTCCCATTTCTTTCAAAATTACTACGTACTAAGGAACTATCACAGAGTAATATTTCATTTATATGTTTATTTGTCGGAAATTGTGCCTTGATGGTTTGCCTAGCACGTGGCTGAAATTTTTTTTTCTGAAATGCCGTATATTAGAATGGCCATTTTTCCACGAGTGCCCCTTTTTATTTGTTTTGCATTTTTTTGCTTAGTCATGTTACCGTAAGGAATTGGCAAGTAGTGTCGCAAAACTTATAATTTTATAGTGTTGGAAAGTGTTTCTAGATGATCTGGCTACCCATGCCTATCTTCTTTTTTTAGCCAGATATGGCGTATATATAGGTATGTGTTCGATTTTCCTGTGATTGCCATTTTTTTCGTTTTTTCCCATTTCTTTCAAAATTACTACGTACTAAGGAACTATCACAGAGTAATTATTCATTTAGATGTTTATTTGTCGGAAAATGTGCCTTGATGGTTTGCCTAGCACGTGGCTGAATTTTTTTTTCTGAAATGCCGTATATTAGAATGTTAGCCATTTTTCCGCGAGTGCCCCGTTTTATTTGTTTTGCATTTTTTTGCTTAGTCATGTTACCGTAAGGAATTGGCAAGTAGTGTCGCAAAACTTATATTTTTATAGTGTTGGAAAGTGTTTCTAGATGATCTGGCTACCCATGCCTATCTTTTTTTTAGCCAGATATGGCGTATATATAGGTATGTGTTCGATTTTCCGGTGATTGCCATTTTTTCGTTTTTACCCAATTCTTTCAAAATTACTACGTACTAAGGTACTATCACAGAGTAATGATTCCTCTAGATGTTTATTTGTCGGAAAATTTTGTTTACTCTTTTTTTTGATTGAATATCATCAAATTTTTTAGCTAAAATATATTGTTTTACATTTTTTTTTTCGATTTTATTTCCCTTCAAAAAAATTTTTTTGGGTCAGAATTTTAATTTTATAGTCGTAAAATAATCGACAATTATCCAGCAACCCACCATACAATTTTTATGCATATCCAATAATGATTAGATTAGTAAATAACACCTTGAAATTGACATACCCTTCCTACATTTCAAGTGGCAGATTAGGGAGTCTGAGTCAGTGTGGTTGGCGGCCATTTTGTGGACATATCCTAAGCGTAAGCTGCCCTATCTATATATATTCTTGTTCCCTATAGAATTTGTGATATTTTGGTATATTTTTACCTGCATAAATATCATATTATATATTAAATATATGTATTTTTTTACGAAATTTCTAAGTACTCAAAAAATTACCTTTAGATATGGCCCCTGATATAAATGTAATTTACAAAATAATGAAGATTTTTTTACATATTTCTATTTTAGGATAACATATGTTTATTCCCTAAAAAAATTAGCCACTTCCTATTTCATTTGGGTACCCAAAAAAATTCATGAAATTTGGACAAATTTTTTTGGCCAAAAAAAGTTACCCTTTTTTTCTCATTTCAGATCTTCACCTCCATGGGTCTGACTTCATCCAAAATACATCAAGATGTGTCCTAAACATTCAAGAATCAATTCCTAAAAGGAATTGTGTATATATGTATAAACTTTTTTTTTATGAATTTTTATGTCAGGTCTTTTTTTTCTACTTAATTTTCAAAAATATTTATAATAAATAGTTTTTCTGCAGATGAGTAGTATTTATCTTTACAGTTGTTTTAAGCATTCATTGAAGTTTTTTTTGGCAAAAGAAAAAAGGAGGTTACTGCAAAAACTGATTTTTCAAGAATTTTTTTTGGCGTCGGGGTCGTTCGCGTCCGAGTATACCCTTAAAGGGGTGTCCGAGGAGCGTACCTATCCAGGGTTATAATTATAATTATAATTATAATTAAAATGAATATTAAAATTATAATAATAGTTGTAAATATAATTGAAATTGCAATTAAAATTAAAATTAAGATTAAAATTAAAATTATAATTAAAATAAAAATTAAAATTGAAATTAATATTAAAATTATAATTATAAATAAAATTAGAATTAAAATTAAAATTTCAATTATAATTAAAATTTAAATTGAAATTAAAATTAGAATTAGAATTAGAATTAGAATTAAAATTGAAATTAAAATTAAAATTAAAATTACAATCATAATCATAATCCAAATAAAAAAATTAAAATTGAAATTAAAATTATAACTGAAATGAAAATTAACATTAATATGAAAATTGAAATTAAAATTAAAATTATAATTATAATTATAATTATAATTATATATATAATCAAAATGTAAAATTATAATTTTAAATATAATTATAATATAAATTAAAATTGAAATTAAAATCAAAATTAAAATTAGAATTAAAATTAAAATTATAATTAAAATTAAAGTTGAAATTGAAATTAAAATCAAAAATAAATTTATAATTTTAATTATAATTAACATTAACATTAACATTAAAATTGAAATTAAAATTAATATTATATTTACAATTATGATTATGATTAGAAATAAAATTAAAATCAAAATTAAAATAATAATTATAATCATAGCAATAATAATAATAATAATAATTATTTTTATTTTTCAATATAATTATAATTATTATAATTAAAATTATAATTAAGATTAAAATTATAAATGAAATTATAATTGAAATTATAATTATAATTATAAATATAATTATAATTATAATTATAATTATAATTATAATTATAATTATAATTATAATTATAATTATAATTATAATTAAAATTAAAATTAAAATTAAAATTATTATTATAATTATAATTATAATCATACTTAAAATTAAAATTAAAATCAAAATTATAATTAAACTTAGAATTAGAATTAAAATTATAATTATAATTATAATTATGATTATAATTTTAATTTTATTTGTAATTTTAATTATAATTATAATTATAATTAAAATTAAAATTAAAATTAAAATTGACATTACCATTTACATTAATATTAAAATTATAATTAAAATTAGAATTATAACTAAAATTAAAATTAAAAATATAATTAAAATTAAAATTAAAATTATAATTATAATTAAAATTAAAAAAAATTAAAATTATAATTATAAATAAAATTGAAATTAAAATTAAAATTAAAATTAAAATTAAAATCAAAATTATAATTATAATTATAAATATAATTGAAATTAAAATTAAAGTTAAATTATAATTATGATTATAATTATAATTATAATTATAATTATTATTATAATTAAAATTAAAATAAAATTGAAATTAAAATTAAAATCAAAATTAAAATTAAAAATAAAATTAAAATTAGAAATAAAATTAAAATTAGAATTAAAATTAATATTATAATTATAATTAAAATTGAAATTATAATTATAATTAAAATTAAAATTAAAATTGAAATTGAAATTAAAATTAAAATTATAATTAAAATTGTAATTATAATTATATATAAAACTGAAATTGAAATTAAAATTAAAATTAAAATTATAATTATAATTATAATTATAATTATAATTATAATTAAAATTGAAATTAAAATTAAAATTAAAATTAAAATTAAAATTATAATTATAATTTTAATTATGATTATAATCATAATTATAATTATAATTATAATTCAAATCAAAATTGAAATTAAAGCTAAAATTATAATTATAATTATAATTAAATTATAATTAAAATTAAAATTGAAATTAAAATTAAAATTATAATTATAATTAATATCAAAATTATAATTAAAATTAAAATTAAGATTAAGAATAAAATTAAAATTAAAATTAAAACTTAAATTGAAATTAAAATTATAATTATAATTATAATTATAATTATAATTATAATCAAAATTAAAATTAAAATTAAAATTATAATAATAATTATAATTAAAATCAATATTAAGATTAAAATTGAAATTAAATTTGAAACTAAAATTGAAATTAAAATTATAATTGTAATTATAATTATAATTATAATCAAAAATAAAATTAAAATTAAAATTAAAATTATAAATAAAATTGAAATTATAATCATGATTATTATTATAATTATAATTATAATTAGAATTAGAATTAAAATTAAAACTTAACTTAAGATTAAAATTAAAATTAAACTTATAATTATAATTATAATTAAAAGTAAATTTAAAATAGAATTAAAATTTAAAAAAAATTAAGTTTAAAATTAAAATTAAAATTTTAATTAAAATTATAATTAAAATTAAAATTATAATCCTAATTAAAATTGAAATTAAAATTATAATTAAAATTAAAATTAAAATTAAAATTAAAATTATAATTATATATAAAATTAAAATTTAAATTTAAATCAAAATTTAAATTATATCTATAATTATAATTATGTTTATAATTAAATTATAATTAAAATTATAAAGGAAACTAGAATTAAAATTATAATCATAATTATAATTATAATAATAATTAAAATTAAAATTAAAATTATAATTAAAATTAAAATTAAAATTATAATTATAATTATAATTATAATTATAGTTATAATTATAATTATAATTATAATTATAATTATAATTATAATTATAATTATAATTGTAATTATTATCATAATTATAATTAAAACTAAAATTACAATAAAAATTATAATTAAAATTAAAATTATAATTATAATTAAAATTGAAATGAAAATGAAAATTAAAATTAGAATAATGATTAAAATTAGAATCAGAATTAAAATTATCCTGTTAAGCGTCCCCCCTGGATCACGTTGCCGCTACCGTACCGTCACGCCTTTTTTGCCCTGAGCGGTTATTTCACTAATGATAATTTTTCAAAGTTAATATAGTTTTTTATGCTCATAATTCATATATATAGTTAAAAGTAGGAATATTAATTAAATGTTGGAATAAAAAAAAACTAATACTTCTATTATATTATTTCAAAAGGCTTCAAAATACTGGATGAGCAATATACATATATGTACTATTATTCTTTTGTGTGCCATTCCCTAAGGCAAGGGGCTACACACAATACTACTTCACAGTCCTTGCACCAATATGAGCTCTCCTTTCTTATGTTGTTCTTCCGGCACTGTGCACAAGTACTTAGAGGCCTCTTCTTTTTGTCTGTAGGTGGACAATAATCAGGAAAGTGTCTGCCAATCATTCGCAAAGGTTTCGCTGCAAATCGTGGGGGCCTGCGCAAAGGAACAGGTCTTTCTTCAGCATATTTGATGATCAGCCTTTCACTAATCCTCAAAATAAACTCACGTCTTACAACCCTCCCCCCAAGAGCTCGATAAGTAATATAGCAATTCAGAACAGACATGTCTAACAAATGTCGAAATACTTTCTTGTAATATTTCTTCAGTCTATTTCTTGCAGTCGAAAAATGAAACAAAATGTTATCAGACAAATCAACCTCGCCCATGTTTGCATTATAATCTGCAACTGCCTTTGGTTTATAAATTTCTTTCCCTCTCCTAGATTTTACTTTTATCATAGAGTCATCATGCATTGTACTCAGAACTCATACATCCTTTTTATCTTTCCATTTTAGTACCATAGATTTATTTCGGAATTCTGCTACTTTTTCACCTTTTTTCAGTTTAGTTCCTTTTATTTTTGCTGGCACGTCCTTTCTAGTGACCCTTACAGTACCGACAGTATCAGTTTCCTCATCAACAAGTGAATCTGCTAATGTTGAACTTGTATAAAAATTATCTGTATATAAACAATAGCCCTTGTTCAAAAGAGGATCCATAAGAGAGGAAACAATCCTATTAGACACAGGAATATCCATATATTTTTCCATGTATTGCGAGTCTTTACCTGTATAAATGAAAAAGTTCCATATATAACCAGTAGAACTTTCAATAAGTTCATAGAACTTTATTCCAAACCTTTTACGTTTAGCTGGTATATACTGAACCCATGATAAATTTCCCTTCCATCCTAACAAAGACTCATCCACAGATACGTTCCTACTTGGAATGTAATTGTTCATAAATTTCTTCAAAATAAGATCACTGACGGGTTTTATTTTTGCTAACTTTCTACCTGGTCCATCTTGTATAGTGGTATTGTCAACCAAATGTAAGAATTTATGCAAGAAATCAAATCTACGACCACTCATTATCTTTCGAAAGAAAGGAGAAGAAACACTCTCTCGAGTTGAGAAATACATAGAATTATCACACTTAGAATCAATGCCCTGTAAAATAAGTAGACCTATAAAGACTATCATTTCACTTGCGCAAGTGTCAAACCATTTATGTACTCGTGATTGCGGTGACAGATGTTCTACATTCTCATCTATAAATTGATTAGCAAATCTGTTTGCTTCTTTCACTAAATAATCAATAATTTCATCATCAAAGTATTTCTCAAAATATTCTAATGGGTTCTCTTTATCTTCAACGGTAAATTTTACGCCAGGATCAGCAACAAAAGCAAAGGGATCTCTCTCTCTCCCTCTGGTTGTCCAGTCAGTCCGCAATGAGAAGTCATCTTCGCTCTCTGCATCGGAAGAAAAGTTTGTTTCTTCAATATCCTCATCACTGGAGGATTCAGAACTAGTGCTCTCATCGTCAAAAGGGTTATCATTATCAGATTCCTCATCAAGAATAGCATTTACTTCATCTAAAGAAACAACCTTCCTCTTTAGGCCGCTCATTGTAGAAGGAACAGCAAACTACCTTCTCTGCATGAACGCCTGAAGCGCACTGAGGGGAAACCAGTTTTCTAAGTTATCAAGCTACCTTCAGAAAAATAGTTGCCAGACATCATATGAGTTTCTATTTACAGCTTACATATGCTGAGAGTGTTGCCTATTAGTGATCCTACACTTTACTATACGAGTAAACGTTTTATCACGAGACTGACGACTTGAGATGAACAGATAAAGTCATGAACGAAGTATACCGTTGAAGGCGGTACCGGGTAGATAGTGGTGAACGGTTTTATCTCGTGGGTGACGGTTAACAGGTTAAAGTTAAAATTAAAATTGAAATTAAAATTATAATTATAATTATAATTATAATTATAATTATATTTAAAATTTAAATTAAAATTAAAATAATGATTATAATTAAAATTTTAACTATGATTATAATTAAAATTAAAATTAAATTTAAAATTGAAATTATAATTAAAATTATAATTATAATTATAATTATAATTAAAATTAGAATTAAAATAAATATTAGAATTATAATTACAATTGTAAATATAATTGAAATTAAAATTAAAATTAAAATTAAAATTGAAATTAAAATTAAAATTATAATTAAATTTAAAATTAAAATTAGAATTAAATTATAAATGAAATTAGAATTAAAATTATTATTATAATTATCATTATAATAAAAATTAAAATAAAAAATTAAAATTATAATTATAATTAAAATTATAATTAAAATTAAAATTAAAATTAAAATTAAAATTATAATTATAATTATGATAATAATTATAATCATAATTATAATTAAAATTAAAATTAAAACTAAAATTTAAATTAAAATTATAATTAAAATTGAAATTAAAATTAAAATTAAAATGAGAATTAGAATTAGAATTGAAATTAAAATTAAAGTTAAAATTAAAATTGTAATTAAAATTAAAATTATAATTATAATTATAATTGTAATTATAATTGAAATTAAATTTAAAATAAAAATTAAAATTAAAATTATAATTATAATTATAGCTATAATTATAATTATAATTAAAATTAAAATCAAAATTAAAATTAAAATTAAAATTAAAATTTTAATTATAATTATGATTATAATTATAATTAAAATTAAAATTAAAATTAAAATTAAAATAAGTATTAAAATTATAATTATAATTGTAAATACAATTGAAATTATAATTAAAATTAAAATTGAAATAAAAATTAAAATTATAATTATAATTATAATTATTATTATAATTATAATTATAATTATAATTATAATCATAATTATAATTAAAATTATAAATAAAATTAGAATTATAATTAAAATAATAATAAAATTAAAATTAAAATTATAATTATAAATGAAATCAAAATTAAAATTGAAATTAAAATTATAAGTATAATTATAATTATAATTAAAATCAAAATAATATTAAAATTGGAATATAAATTAAAATTAAAATTAAAATTAATATTATAATTATAATTAAAATTATAATTAAAATTAAAATTAAAATCAAAATTAGAATTAAAATTTTAATTATAATCAAAATTAAAATTAAAATTAAAATTAAAAATAAAATTAAAATTATAATTATAATTAAATTATAATTATAATTATAATTATAATTGAAATTGAAATTAAAATTAAAATTGAAATTAAAATTATAATCTTAATTAAAATTAAATTTAAAATTAACATTAAAATTATAATCAAAATGAAATCATAATAACTATAATTATATATATAATATAAATTAAAATTGAAATTAAAATAAAAATTAAAATTATAATTTTAATTGAAATTGAAATTTAAGTTAAAATTAAAATTAAAATTGAAATTAAAATTAAAACTAAAATTATAATTATAATTATAATTATAATTAAAATTAAAGTTAAAATTAAAATTAAAATTATAATTACAATTATAATTATAATTATATATATAATTAACATTAACATTAACATTAAAATTAAAATTAAAATTAAAATTAAAATTAAAATTAAAACTAAAATTAAAATTATAATTTTAATTAAAATTAAAATTTAAGTTAAAATTAAAATTAAAATTGGAATTGAAATTAAAATTAAAACTAAAATTAAAATTATAATTATAATTATAATTATAATTATAATTAAAATTAAAATTAAAATTATAATTACAATTATTATTATAATTATAATTATAATTATGTTTATGATAATGATTATATTCAAAATTAAAATTATTATCAACATTAAAATTAAAATTAAAATTATAATTTTAATTATAATAATAATTATAATTATAATAATAATTAAGATTATGATTTTAATTTTAATCTTAATTTTAATCTTAATTTCAATTTTGATTATAATTATAATTATAATTATAAATATAATCATAATTGAAATTAAAATTAAAAGTAAAATCAAAATTAACATTAACATTAAAACTAAAATTGAAATGAAAATGAAATTAAAATGAAAAATAAGATTGAAATTATAATTATAATTATAATCATATATTAAATTGAAATCAAAATTAAAATTAAGATTAAAATTATAATTATGATTATAATTATAATTATAATTAAATTTTAATTGAAATTGAGATTGAAATTAAAATTAAAATTATAATTACAATTCCGATTATAATTATAAATGAAATTAAAATTATAATTAAAATTAAAATTAAAATTATAATTATAATTATAATTATAATTATAATTATAAATAAATAAAAATAAAAATTATAATTAATATTAAAATTATAATTATAATTAGGATTGAAATTAGAATTGAAATTAAAATTAGAAAAATAAAAATTAAAGTTAGAATAGAAATTAAAATTAAAATTATAATTATAATTCTAATTATAATTATAATTATAATTAATATTAAAATTAATTTTAAAATTCTAATTATAATAATAATTATAACTATAACTAGAATTAAAATTAAAATTAAAATTGAAATTGAAATTGAAATCAAAATTAAAATTAAAATTAAGATTATAATTATTTTTATAATTATAATTAATGTTGAAATTAAAATTAGAATTAAAATTAATATTGAAATTATAATTTAAATTATAATTATAATTATAATTATAATTATAATCAAAATTGAAATTAAAAATAAAAATAAAATTAAAATTATAACTATAATTATAATTATAATTATAATTAATAATTATAATCAAAATTAAAATTGAAATTAAAATAAAAATTAAAATTAAAATTGTAATTGTAATTAACATTAAAATTAAAATTAGAATTAAAATTGAAATCAAAATTAAAATTATAATTTTAATTATAATTATAATTATAAATATAATTAAAATTGAAATTAAAATTTAAATTAAAATTAAAATTTTATTTATGATCAAAATTAAAATTAAAATTGTAATTAAAATTAATATTATAATTATGAATAAAATTATAATTGAAATCAAAATTAAAATTAAAATCAAAATTAAAATTAAAATTATAATCAAATTTGAAATTAAAATTGAAATTAAAATTAAAATTATAATTATATTCATAATTATAATTATAATTATAATTAACATTAACATTAACATTAACATTAAAATAAAAATAAAAATAAAAATTAATATTATAATTATAATTAAAATTAAAATTATAATTAAAATTAAAATTAAAATTGAAATTAAAATTAAAATTAGAATTATAATTGTAATTATAATTATATATAAAACTGAAATTTAAATTAAAATTAAAATTAAAATTATAATTATAATTATAATTATAATTATAATTATAATTATATTTATAATTATAAAAAAATAAATATAGAAATTAAAATTAAAATTATAATTATAATTATAATTATAATTAAATTATTATTAAAATTAAAAGTGAAATTAAAATTAAAATTATAATTATAATTAAAATTAAAATTATAATTAAAATTAAAATTAAGATTAAAATTAAAATTAAAATTAAAACTAAAATTGAAATTAAAATTATAATTTTAAAAATAATTATAATTACAATCAAAATTTAAATTAAGATTAAAATTTTAATAATAATTATAACTAAAATTAAAATTAAAATTAAAATTACAATTATAATTATAATTATAATCATAATTATGATTATAATTATAATTATTATTATAATTATAATTAAAATTAAAATTAAAATTAAAATTAAAATTATAGTTATAATAATAATTATAATTAAATTATGATGAAAATTAAAATTGAAATTAAAATTAAAATTATTATTATAATTAATATTAAAATTATAATTAAAATTAAAGTTGAGATTAAAATTAAAATTAAAATGAAAACTAAAATTGAAATTGAAATTATAATTATAATTATAATTATAATTATAATTATAATTATAATTATAATTATAATTATAATTATAATTATATTTATAATTATAATCAAAATTAAAACTAAAATTAAAATTATAATAATAATTAAAATTAAAATTAAAATTAAGATTAAAATTAAAATTAAAATTGAAACTAAAACTTAAAATAAAATTATAATTATAATTATAATTATAATCAAAATTGAAATTAAAATAAAAATTTAAATTATAAAAAAATTGAAATAATAATCATGATTATAATTATAATTATAATTATAATTATAATTTAAATTAAAATTAAAATTGAAACTTAAATTAAGATTAAAATTAAAATTTAACTTATAATTATAATTATAATTAAAAGTAAATTTAAAATAATATTAAAATTTTAAAAAAATTAAGATTAAAATTAAAATTAAAATTATAATTTAAATTATGATTAAAATTAAAATTATAATCATAATTAAAATTGAAATTGAAATTATAATTGAAATTAAAAATAAAATAAAAATTTAAATTATATTATAATTATAATTATATTTATAATGAAGTTATAATTAAAATTAAAAATGAAACTGAAATTAAAATTATAATCATAATTATATTTATAATAATAATCAAAATTAAAATTAAAATTATAATCAAAATTAAGATTATAATAATAATTATAATTATAATTATAATTAAAACTAAAATAAATATAAACATTTTAATTAAAATTAAATTTATAATTATAATTAAAATTGAAATGAAAATTAAAATTAAAATAATAAGTAGAATTAGAATTAGAATCAGAATTAAAATTAAACTTAAAATTAAAATTGAAATTAAAATTATAATTATAATTATAATTATAATTATAATTAAATTTAAAATTAAAATTAAAATTGAAATAATAATTATGATTATAATTGTAACTATAATTATAATTAAAATTAAAATCAAAATTAAAATTAAAATTAAAATAAATATTAAAATTATAATTACAATTGTAAATATAATTGAAATTGAAATTTAAATTACAATTAAAATTGAAATTAAAATTAAAATTATAATTATAATTATTATTATACTTGTAATTATAATTAAATTTAAAATTAAAATTAGAATTAAATTACAAATAAAATCAGAATTAAAATTATAATTATGATTATAATTATAATTATAATTAAAATAAAATATTATAATTATAATTATAATTATAATTATAATTTTAAATGAAATTAAAATTATAATTAAAATTAAAATTATAATTAAAATTGAAATTAAAATTGAAATTAAAATGAGAATTAGAATCAGAATTAAAACTAAAATTAAAGTTAAAATTAAAATTGAAATTAAAATTATGATTATAATTATATTGTAATTAAAATAAAAATTAAATTTAAAATTAAAATTAAAATTAAAATTATAATTATTATTATAATTATAACTATAATTATAATTAAAATTAAAATCATCATTAAAATTAAAATTAAAATTAAAATTTTAGTTATAATTATAAAAATAATTATAATTATAATTGAAATTAGAATTAAAATAAATATTAAAATTATAATTATAATTGTAAATATGATTGAAATTAAAATTAAAATTTAAATTGAAATTGAAATTAAAATTATAATTATAATTATATTTATATTTATAATTAAAATTAAAATTAAAATTATAAATAAAATGAGAATTATGATTATAATTAAAATTAAAATTAAAATTAAAAATTATAATTATAATTAAAATCAAAATTAAAATGCAAATTAATATTATAGTTATAATTATAATTATAATTGATATTAAATTTAAAATTGAAATTATAATTTTAATTAAAACCAAAATTAAAATCAAAATCAACATTAAAATTAAAATTAAAATAATATTCATAATTATAATTATAATTATAATTATAATTAAAATTACAATTATAATCATAAATAAAATTAAAATTAAAATTACCATTAACATTAAAACTAAAATTGAAAAGAAAATGGAATTAAAATTAAAATTAAAATTGTAATTATAATTATAATTATAATATTATATAAAATTGAAATTAAAATTAAAATTGAAATTAAAATCAAAATTATAATTGTAATTATAATTATACTTAAATTTTAATTGATATTTAAATTGAAATTAAAATTAAAATTATAATTACAATTATAATTATAATTATAATTGAAATTAAAATTAAAATTAAAATTAAAATTAAAATTATAATTAAAATTAAAATTAAATTTATAATTATAATTATAATTATAATTATAATTATAAATAAATAAAAATAAAATTTATAATTAATATTAAAATTATAATTATAATTAGAATTAAAATTAAAATTGAAATTAAAATTAGAAAAATCAAAACTAAAGTTAGAATTAAAATTATAATTAAAATTATAATTATATTTATAATTATAATTATAATTATAATTATAATCAAAACTATATTTAAAATTCCAATTATAATAATAATTATAATTAAAATTAAAATTAAAATTAAAATTAAAATTGAAATTGAAATTGAAATTGAAATTAAAATTAAAATTAAAATTAAAATTAAAATTATAATTATAATTATAATTATAATTAATATTATAATTAGAATTAAAATTAGATTAAATATTATAATTATAATTATAATTATAATTATAATTATAACTAAAATTAAAATTAAAAATAAATTAAAATTATAATTATAATTATAATTATAATTATAATTAATAATTATAATTAAAATTAAAATTGAAATTAAAATTAAAATTAAAATTATCATTATAATTCTAATTATTATTAAAATTAAAATTAGAATTAAAATTAAAATCAAAATTAAAATTATAATTATAATTATAATTATAATTATAATTATAATTATAATTTAAATTTAAATTAAAATTATATTTATGATCAAAATTAAAATTAAGATTATAATTAAAATTAATATTATAATTATAAATAAAATTATAATTGAAATTAAAATTAATATTAAAATTAAAATTGAAATTAAAATTATAATCGAAATTAAAATCAAAATTGAAACTAATTTTAAAATTATAATTATATTTATAATTATAATTATAATTATAATTAACATTAACATCAACATTAAAATTAAAATTAAAATTGAAATTATAATTAAAATTAAAATTATAATTATAATTAAAATTAAAATTATAATTGAAATTAACATTAGAATTAAAATTAAAATTAAAATTATAATTACAATTGTAATTATACTTATATATAAAACTGAAATTAAAATTAAAATCAAAATTAAAATGATAATTATTAATATAATTATAATTATAATTATAATTATAATTAATATTGAAATTAAAATTAAAATTATAATTATAATTATTATTAAATTATAATTAAAAATAAAATTGAAATTAAAATTGATATTATAATAATAATTATAATTTAAATTTAAATCAAGATTAAAATTAAAATTAAAACTAAAATTGAAATTAAAATTATAATTAAAATTAAAATTATAATTATGATTAAAATTAAAATTATGATTAAAATTAAAAGTAAAATTAAAACTAAAATAGAAATTAAAATTATATTTATAATTATAATTATAATAACAATCAATATTAAAATTAAAATTAAAATTGAAATTATAATAATAATTTAAATTAAAATTAAAATCAAGATTAAAATTAAAATTGAAACTAAAATTGAAATTAAAATTATAATTATAATTATAATTACAATTATAATCTAAATTAAAATTAAAATTAAAATTGAAATTAAAATTAAAATTTAAATTATAATTATGATTATAATTATTATTATAAATATAATTAGCATTAGAATTAAAATTATAACTTAAATTAAGATTAAAATAAAAATTAAACTTATAATTATAATTATAATTAAAATGAAATCTAAAATTAAAATCAAAATGAAAAATAAAATTATGATTAAAATTAAAATTAAAATTATAATTAAAATTATAATTAAAATTAAAATTAAAATTAAATCTAAAATTTAAATTAAAATAAAAAATAAAAATAAAATTGAAATTAAAATCATAATTATATTTATAATTATATATAAAATTAAAATTAAAATTAAAATTAAAGTTACAATGATATTTATAATTATAATTATGTTTATAATTAAATTATACTTAAAATTAAAGATGAAACTTTAATTAAAATTATAATTATAATTATAATTATAATAATAATTAAGATTAAAATTACAATTATAATTAAAACTAAAATTATAATTATAGTTATAAATAAAATTAAAATAATTATTATTATAATTATAATTAAAACTAAAATTAAAATAAAATTATAATTAAAATTAAAATTATAAATATAAATAAAACTGAAATTAAAATTAGAATTAAAATTAAAATTAGAATTAGAATTAGAATTGAAATTAAAATTGAAGTTGAAATTAAAATTGAAATTAAAATTATAATTCTAATTATAATTAAAATCAAAATTAAAATTAAATTTAAAATTGAAATTAAAATCATAATTATAAATATATTTATAACATTAAAATTAGAATTAAAATAAATATTAAAATTATAATTATAATTGTTAATATAATTGAAATTAAAATTAAAATTAAAATTAAAATTAAAATTATAATTATAATTATACTTATACTTATAATTATAATTAAATTTAAAACTAAACTTAGAATTAAAATTATAAATAAAATTAGAGTTAAAATTATAATTATGATTATAATTAAAATTATAATTAAAATTAAAATGAAAGTCATAATCATAATTATAATTATAATTATAATCATAATTATAATTAAAATTAATATTATAACTAAAATTGAAATTAAAATTATAATTAAATTGAAATTAAAATTAAAATTAGAATTAGAATTAGAATCAAAATTAAAATTAACGTTAAAATTAAAATTGAAATCAAAATTATAATTATAATTGTTATTATAATTGTAATTATAATTAATATTAAATTCAAAATTAAAATTAAAATTAAAATTAAATTTATAATTATAATTATAATTATAACTATAATTATAATTCAAATTAAAATCATAATTAAAATTGAAATTAAATTCAGAATTTCAATTATAATTATAATTCTAATTATAATTATAATTAAAATTAAAATTGAAATAAATATTAAAATTATAATTGTAATTGTAAATATAATTGAAATTAAAATTAAATTTAAAATTAAAATTTTAATTAAAATTAAAATTATAATTATAATTATAATTAAACTCATGATTATAATTAAAATTAAAATTAAAATTAAAATTATAAATAAAATTAGAATTATTATTATAATTGAAATTAAAATTAAAATTAAAATTAAAATTATAATTATAATAATAATTATAATCATAATTATAATTATAATTTTAATTAATATTGAAATTATAATTATAATTATAATTAAAATTAAAATTAAAATTAATATTAAAATTAATATTAAAATAAAAATTATAATTATAATTAAAATTAAAATTAAAATTAAAATTAAAATTAATATTAAAAATAAAATTAAAATTATAATTATAATTATAATTAAAATTAAAATTAAAATTAAAATTATAATTATAATTATAATTATAATTATAATTATGATTATGATTAAAATTAAAATTAAAATTAAAATTATAATCAAAATTATAATTAAAATTATAATTATAATTTTAATTATAATTAAAATTAAAATTAAAATTAAAAATGAAATTAAAATTATAATTATCTTTATAATTATAATAATAATTATATTTGTAATTATGATTAAAATTGAAATTAAAATTAAAATTAAAATTAAAATTAGAATTAGAATTTCAATTAAAATTGAAATTAAAATTAAAATTGAAATTAACATTAAAATTAAAATTAAAATTAAAATTAAAATTATAATAACTATAATTATATTTATAATCAAAATTGAAATTAAAATTAAAATTAAAAATAAAATTAAAATTATTATCATAATTAGAATAAAATTAAAATTAAAATTAAAATTGAAATTAAAATTAAAACTGAAATTGAAATTATAATTATAATTATAATTGTAATTATAATCATAATTATAATTAAAAAAAATAAAACTAAAATTGAATTTAAAATTATAATTAAAATTGAAATTAAAATTAAAATTAAAATGAGAATTAAAATCAGAATTAAAATTAAAATTAAAGTTAAAATTAAAAATGAAATTAAAATTATAATTATAATTATAATTGTAATTATAATTAAAATTAAATTTAAAATTAAAATTAAAATTAAAATTATAATTATTATTATAATTATAACTATAATTATAATTAAAATTAAAATCATCATTAAAATTAAAATTGAAATTAAAATTTTAGTTATAATTATAATTATAATTATAATTATGATTGAAATTAGAATTAAAATAAATTTTAAAATTATAATTATAATTGTAAATATAATTGAAATTAAAATTAAAATTAAAATTAATATTGAAATTAAAATTTCAATTATAATTATAGTTACACTTATAATTAGAATTAAAATTAAAATTATAAATAAAATGAGATTTATAATTATAATTAAAATTGAAATTAAAATTTAAATTAGAAATTATAATTAAAATCAATATTAAAATTGAAATTAATATTATGATTATAATTATAATTATAATTATAATTAATACTAAAATTAAAATTAAAATTAAAATCATAATTTTAATTATAATTAAAATTAAAATTAAAATTATAATTAAAAATAAAATTAAAATTATAATCATAATTATAATTATATTTATAATTAGAATTGAAATTAAAATTAAAATTAAAATTGATATTAAGATTATAATCTTAATTAAAATTAAAATTAAAATCAAAATTAACATTAAAATTATAATTGAAATTAAAATTATAATCCTAATTAAAATTAAAATTAAATTTAAAATTAAAATTAAAATTAATATTAAAATTGAAATTAAAATTAAAACTAAAACTAAAATTATTATTATAATTATAATTAAAATTAAAAATAAAATTAAGATTGAAATTAAAAATAAAATTATAATTACAATTATTAAAATTGAAATTAAAATTAAAACTAAAATTAAAATTATAATTATAATTATAATTATAATTAAAATTAAAATTAAAATTAAAATTAAGATTAAAATCATAATTACAATTATAATTATAATTATAATTATTATTAACATTAACATTAACATTAACATTAACATTAAAATTAAAATTAAAATCTAAATTATAATTATGATTATAATTGTTTATAATTATGATTATAATCAAAATTAAAATTAAAATCAACATTAAAATTAAAATTAAAATTATATTTATAATTATAATTATAATTTTAATTATAATTACAATTATAATCATAATTAAAATTAAAATTAAAATTAACATTAACAATAAAACTGAAATTGAAATGAAAATGGAATTAAAATTAAAATTAAAATTATAATTATAATTATAATTATAATCATATGTAAAATTGAAATTAAAATTAAAATTGAAATTAAAATTAAAATTATAATTATAATTATAATTAAAATTATAATTATAATTATACTTGAATTTTAATTGAAATTTAAATTGAAATTAAAATTAAAATTATAATTACAATTATAATTATAATTATAATTGTAATTAAAATTATAATTAAAATTAAAAATAAAATTATAATTATAAATACAATTATAATTATAATTATAATTATAATTATAAATAAAAAAAAATAAAAATAATAATTAATATTAAAATTATAATTATAATTAGAATGAAAATTAAAATTGAAATTAAAATTAGAAAAATCAAAATTAAAGTTAGAATTAGAATTAAAGTTAAAATTATAATTATAATTATAATTATAATTATAATTATAATTATAATTATAATTATAATTATAATTAAAACTATATTTATAATTCCAATTATAATAATAATTATAATTAATATTAAAATTAAAGTTAAAATTAAAATTAAAATTGATATTGAAATTGAAATTAAAATTAAAATTAAAATTAAAATTATAATTATAATTAAAATTATAATTATAATTAATATCAAAATTAGAGTTAAAATTAGAATTAATATTAAAATTATAATTATAATTATAATCATAATTATAATTATAATTATAATTAAAATTAAAAATAAAATTAAAATTATAACTATAATTATAATTATAATTATAATTATAATTATAATTAATAATTATAATTAAAATTATGATTATAATTAACATTAAAATTAAAATTAGATTTAAAATCAAAATTAAAATTATAATAATAATTATAATTATAATTATAATTATAATTATAATTATAATTTAAATTTAAATTAAAATTAAAATTATATTTATGATCAAAATTAAAATTGAAATTATTTTTAAAATTAATATTATAATTATAAATAAAATTATAATTGAAATTAAAATTAATATTAAAATTAAAATTAAAATTAAAATTATAATCAAAATTAAAATCAATATTGAAATTAAAATAAAAATATAATTATATTCATAATTATAATTATAATCGTAATCAACATTAACATTAACATTAACATCAAAATTAAAATTAAAATCAAAATAAAAATTAAAATTATAATTATAATTAAAATCAAAATTATAATTAAATTAAGATTAAAATTAAAATTAGAAATAAAATTGTAATTATAACTATATATAAAACTGAAATTAAAATTAAAATTAAAATTAAAATTATAATTATGATTATAATTATAATTATAATCAATATTGAAATTAAAATTGAAATTATAATTATAATTATAATTAAATTATAATTAAAAATGAAATTGAAATTAAAGTTAAAATTAAAATTAGGATTAAAATTAAAATTAAAATTAAAACTAAAATAGAAATTAAAATTATAATTATAATTAAAATTATAATTATAATCAATATTAAAATTAAAATTAAAATTGAAATTATAATAGTAATTATAATTGAAATTAAAATCAAGATTAAAATTAAAATTAAAACTAAAATGGAGATTAAAATTATAATTATAATTACAATTATAATCAAAATTAAAATTAGAATTAATATTGAAGTTAAAATTGAAATTTAAATTATAATTATGATTATAATTATAATCATAATTAGCATTAGAATCAAAATTATAACTTAAATTAAGATTAAAATTAAAATTGAACTTATAATTATAATTATAATTAAAATTAAATCTAAAATTAAAATCAAAATGAAAAATAAAATTAAGATTAAAATTAAAATTAAAATTATAAAAAAATTATAATTAAAATTAAAATTAAAATTAGATTTTAAATTAAAATTAAAATTAAAATAAAATTGAAATCAAAATTATAATTAAAATTATAATTATAATTATATATAAAATTAAAATTAAAATTAAAAATAAAATTACAATGATATTCATAGTTATAATTATATTTATAATTAAATTATACTTAAAATTAAAAATGAAACTTGAATTAAAATTATAATTATAATTATAATTATAATAATAATTAAAATTAAAATTAAAATTAAAATTATAATTAAAACTAAAATTATAATTTTAATTATAATTAAAATTAAAATAATTATAATTATAATTATAATTATAATTAAAACTAAAATAAAAATAAAAATTATAATTAAAATTAGAATTATAATTATAAATAAAACTGAAATTAAAATTAGAATTAGAATTAAAATTAAAATTAGAATTAGAATTGAAATTAAAATTAAAGTTGAAATTAAAATTGAAATTAAAATTATAATTATGATTATAATTAAAATTAAAAAAAAATTAAATTTAAAATTGAAATTAAAATCATAATTATAATTATAATTATAACATTAAAATAAGAATTAAAATAAATATTAAAATTATAATTATAATTGTAAATATAATTGAAATTAAAATTAAAATTAAAATTAAAATTAAAATTATACTTATAATTATAATTAAATTTGAAATTAAAATTAGAATTAAAATTATAAATAAAATAAGAGTTAAAATTATAATTATGATTATAATTAAAATTAAAATTAAAATTAAAATTAAAATTATAATTATAATTATAATTAAAATTAAAATTAAAATTAAAATTAAAATCATAATCATAATTATAATTATAATTATAATCATAATTAATATTAAAATTAATATTAAAACTAAAATTGAAATTAAAATTATAATTAAAATTGAAATTAAAATGATAATTATAATTATTATTATAATTGTAATTATAATTAAAATTAAATTCAAAATTAAAATTAAAATAAAAATAAAAATTATAATTATAATTATAATTATAACTATAATCATAATTAAAATTAAAATCATAATTAAAATTTAAATGAAAATTTAAATTTTAATTATAATTATAATTATAATTATAATTAAGATTAAAATAGAAATAAATGTTAAAATTATAATAAAAATTGTGAATATAATTGAAATTGAAATTATAATTAAAATTGAAATTGAAATTAAAATTGTAATTAAAATTAAAATTAAAAATTAATATTAAAATTATAATTGAAATTATAAATTAAAATTATAATTATTATTATAATCAAAATTGAAATTAAAAATTAAATTAAAATTAAAATGAACATGAAAATTATAATTATAATTATAATTATAATTATAATTATAATTATAATTAAAATTGAAATTGAAATTATAATTATAATTATAATCATAATTAAAATTAAAATTTAAATTGGAATTGAAATTAAAATTAAAATTAACAGTAAAATTAAAATTAAAATTAACATTAAAATTAAAATTAAAATTAAAATTAAAATTATAATTATATTTATAATTAAAATTAAAAATGAAATCAAAATTAAAATTTTAATTATAAATATAATTATAATAGAAATTGAAATTGAAATTGAAATCAAAATTAAAATCAATATTAAAATTATAATCAAAATTAGAATTAAGACTAGATTTATAATTGAAATATAAATTAAGATTAGAATTAGAATTAAAATTATAATTATATTTAAAATTTAAATCAAAATGGAAATTAAAATTAAAATTAAATTAATATTTTGATTATAATTAACATTAACATTAACAATAACTTTAAAATTAAAATTAAAATTATATTTATAATAATGATTATAAGTAGAATTAGAATTAAAATCAAAATTTTGATTATAATTATAATTAAAATAACAATAATAATAATAATAATAATAATAATAATAATAATAATAATAATAATAATAATGTTAATTTTAATTATAATTATAATTATAATTATAATTATAATTATAATTATATATAAAACTGAAATTAAAATTAAAATAAAATTATAATTATAATTATAACTATAATTTTAATTATAATTATAATTATAATTATAATTGAAATTGAAATTAAATTTATAATTATAATTGTAATTATAATTATAATTACAATTAAAATTGAAATTGAAATTGAAATTGAAATTACAATTGAAATTGAAATTATAATTATAATTATAATTATAATTAAATTATAATTAAAATAAATTGAAATTGAAATTAAAATTAAAATTGTAATTATAATTATAATTATAATTATAATTATAATTATAATTATAATTATAATTATAATTATAATTATAATTATAATTATAATTATAATTATAATTATAATTATAATTATATTTGAAATTAAAATTAAAATTAAAATTGAAATTATAATCAAAATTAAAATTAAAATTATGATTATAATTATAATCATAATAAAAATTAAAATTAAAATTATAATTATATTTATGAACACAATTGAAATTAAAATTAAACTTAAAATTAAAGTTAAAACTGAAATTAAAATAGAAATTAAAATTAAAATTCTAGTTAAATTTGAAATTAAAATTATAATTATACTTATAATTATAATTATAATTATAATAAAAATTTAAATCGAAAATGAAATTAAAATTAAAATTGTAATTATAATTATAATTAAAATAAAAATTAAGTTCAAAATTCTAATTATAATAATAATTATTATTAAAATTAAAATTAAAATTGAAATTGAAATTAAAGTTAAAATTAAAATTAAAATTATAATTATAATTAGAATTAGAATTAAAATTAAAATTAAAATTAGAATTAGAATTAGAATTAGAATTAAAATTAAAATTAAAATTATAATTATAATTATGATTATAATTATGATTAAAATTAAAATTAAAATTGAAAATAAAATTTAAATTATAACTCTAATTATAATAATAATTAAAATTAAAATTAAAATTGAAATTAAAATTAAAATTAAGATTATAAATATAATTATGGTTATAATATTAGTTAAAATTAAAACTAAAATCAAAATTAAAGTTATATTTATAATCAATATTAAAATTAAAATTAAAATTAAATTAATATTATAATTATAATTATAATTATAATTATAATTATAATTATAATTATGATTATAATTATAATTTTAATTTTAATTTCATTTCTAATTTTAATTTTATTTAGAATTATAATTATAATTATAATTTTAATTTAATTATAATTATAATTATAATTGTAATTATAATTATAATTATAATTTTAATTTCTATTTTTAATTTTAATCATAATTATAATTATAAATATAATTATAATTATAATTATAATTATAATTATAATTATAATTATTATTATTAATATTATTATTATAATTATAATTATAATTATAATTATAATTTTAATTCTAATTTTAATTATCATTATAATTATAATTATAATTATAATTTTAATTTTAATTTTAATTTTAATTTTGATTTCAATTTCAATTATAATTATAATTATAATTATAATTATAATTATAATTATAACTATAATTATAATTTTAATTTTAATTTTAATTTTAATTTTAATTTTAATTTTAATTTTAATTTTAATTTCAATTTTAATTTTAATTTTAATTGAAATTATAACTATAACTATAACTATAATTTTAATTTTAATTGAAATTATAACTATAACTATAATTATAATTTTAATTTTAATTTTAATTTTCATTTTAATTTTAGAGTAATTATAGAATATTAAATTCGGTTTAATTTGTGGTAGGTATTTACTCAGGATTTCATGTTTACTGATTTTAATATATTTGTTTGTTTCATCATTAAAGTATGGTAATTTGATGAAGAGTTCAACTTTTTTTGGACCAAATTTCTTTGTTTTAGGACAAAATTTACTGTTAAGGAATGTTCTGAGTTTGTAATAGAATATTTTGGATGGGAAACCATTGTTGGAAAAGAATTTCTTCAGGAAACATATTTCCTTATGAAAATTTTCAAAAGATGACGTTAGTCTAAAGGCTTGGTAGAACATTGTGCTAAATGTGGTTAACTCTAAATTGGCATAGCATCTACTCAAAAAATTAACTCAAAAGAAATTTGGTCCAAAAAATATAGAACTCTTCATCAAATTACCATATTTTAATGAAGAAGCAAACAAATATATTAAAATCAGAATACATGAATTCCTGAGTAAATACCTACCACAAATTAAACCGATTTAATATTCTATAATTACTCCAAAATAAAAAGTTTTGTTAATCATAAGGAAAAGCTGCAAAAGACCTTTGAATCAATGGTGGGTTACCTGTTTAACTGTCCAAATTGCCAATTAGCTTATATTGGCTCCACGAAAAAAATGAATTTTTCATCGCTACCAAGATCACAAGGGAATTAGCAGCCGAACTGGCAGAGGCTTGTCCAAACCTTTACAGTCCAGCATACGAGACAATTGCAAAATGGATTGCAAGTGTTCATTCTCTTTGGACAACATTTCAATAATATACAGAGACTCATATGAAAATGAAATAAAAATAGCAGAGTCAATTTTTATAAAATCTTAAAAGCCACAACTTAATCAAGAAATTTCTACTTTTCCATTGAAGATTGCTAATTATGCCTTTTCCCATTCTAAGTTAGAATTTATTTGTTTGTTTACAACATTTATGTATAGCTTGCTCTTTATTGTTTTACTTTCTTTTACCCAGGAACATGATTATGAACACAGAGATGTTTGAAACGTTGTTATTTGTTGGTGATGGAAATAAATTTAAGAATGTTTGGCTTTGTCGTAATTCTCCAGTTCCTTATTAAACTGAGGTTCCCTTCCACCCGCTCAGTATCGGATAATAATAATAATAATAATTATAATAATAATAATTATTATAAAAATTATAATTATAATCATAATAATTATGATTATAATTATATTAATTATAATTATAATAATAATTATAATAATTATAATAATAATTATAATAATTATAATTATATTAATTGTAATAATAATAATAATAATAATAATAATAATAATAATAATAATAATAATTATAATAATTATAATCATAATAAATAAAAATATAATAATTATAATTATAATAATTATAATTATAATAATTATAATAATTGTAATTATAATAATTATAATTATAATTAAAATTATAATATTTATAATTATAATTAAAATTATAATAATAATTATAATTATAATAATTGTAAGTATAATAATTATAATTATAATAATTATAATTTTGATTATAATAATTATAATTATAATAATTATAGCTATA
>NC_090746.1:42104369-42106869 GCF_036898095.1 Palaemon carinicauda | reverse complement strand
AGAGTGATGGCCGGCAGCTGGGTACCAACCGGGTAGCTATGGACCGGCAACCACTACCGACCGGTTCAGGCATAGGAACTGGAGTTCTCCCCCGTCTGGGTGATCCTAAGTTGCATACTTGAGACCTACCTTTGGAAAAGGGGGTGGGGGTGCTGACCGGCAAGAGCCGGCCGGCACACCACCCTCATGTACTGTATCAGTTCTTCCCTGTTTAATGTCTTCTACCAGGGGAGAACATGATATAGGTAGGTTACAACACTGTCTTCTCTAACTTACTTGTGTTGCCTTGTACAGTCACTTGGTGTTGCCTTACAGGGATGAAAAGAGAACTCTTTTCATCTTTAGCCAGAATGGTAAAATCTTACCTTAGGTGTGAGCTACACCTAATTTCCCTCGGGAAAAATATGATCTTTGGTTATTCTTGCAAAGACTAACCATTTGATTTTAATGGCTGGTGGGCTTCCACAGATGATTGTGGGGGATTCACAAGTATGTGTCTTTTCCTTATTCTTTGTGGTCTTGCACGACCCGTTGTTGTTGGCCTTACAGATAAGAAAGTGAGTTCTTTCTTGTCTACTATCCGGTATTTTAAAATCATTCCTTAGGGGGGGCTACACCTTCTTCCTTTGGAAATTTTCCATTGGTTAATCTGGCATAGATTAACTATACGATTTTATGAATTGGAAGGCTACAACAATTGGGTGTGCGGGAAATACAAGGATGTGTCTTTCCGTTTTGTTATGCTACTGTGCATATCCAGTGATACGTAGTTCACTTGATACTCATGGAAATTTCTTCTCTTTACAGGAGGACCATCCGTAGTGCGGATGTATTTCTGCAACGTCCGCAGTAGGGCTTCTGCGGACATGGTTCTGAAGGAGGGCGTGTGGCATGCGCTGTCTCCACGGATGTTCTCCGGTATTGGGTTCCCCAGGTATGTTTCATATGCACTAACCTATCTATTGAGGTTTTTCTTTTCGCTTCGCTCAAAATCCATTTTCGTCTCCCCTACAACGGTGGATTCAAGGGATATAGCTAGGGAGAAGCTTCGTACCTGGGTGAGGGGCTTTCATAAAATTACCTCTGGACCTTATCTTCCAAATGAGAAGATGAGGGCTTTCTTTTCCTAGGCATCAACTGTTACAGTGATTCCCCAACCTCAAGAGGAGGTCCCCTTAATTCAGATCCGTGGATGCTGAAGTCACGGTCGCCTTGCTTAGCATCCAGTTGGACGACAGGATGCCAGACGTGTCCGAACGTCTGGAGGAAGACCTCCTGGCAGAAGGCCAGGATGAAGTTCGAGCTCCGGACAAGGTAGCGGAAGAGGCCGAGAGAGGTCGGCTGCTCCGGTTCAGGTCCTTGAACCTGCTCCCTCAACATCATCTGCTCTCGCAGTAGAGCAGGCCCTCCCTCCATTGTTGCTTGATCCAACAAAGGCAGAGGGAGAAGAATGGGAAGGCAGCTGCATTGTAACTGCAGGGGCACATCCGGACTGCAAGGTCCGGTGGAAGGAGGTACCAGCTTCAAAGGAAGAGACAGAGCCTAAGGAGGTCGTAGTGATAGACCATGACAGGCTCATGCCTTGCTTTCTTCTTCGATGAAAGAGAGGGGCGTCATGAACTCAAAGGTAGCTGTATTTGAGTAAGAGGCTCCCTTCCTTTGTGTCCTCTCCTGCCACAGCCTTCCCCCTTTTTTCGCTGAAAGGGTTTGCGGCGGTTTTGAAAACAGTCGAGGCTGGCAAGCCTTTCCCCTCCCTGGTGGAGTGTAAACCCTTGTTGCTGGCCTTTAGAAAGGAAGATTTAGTAAGCAAATCAAGGACTGGAAGGACGTCCATCTTACCTTCTCAGTCCAGATGTGGGAGGCGGATTTTGTCGGATGCCGGTTCGGCGAGATCCTCTCTAAGCTGTCTGGTTTTCTTTTGCGGAGAGAACTCTAGACAAAAGAAAGACTGGCTGCCTCTTTGTCTCTTCAGTCCACGTTGAGACGATGACAAGTGATCCAAGGTCCATGAAACGTTCATGGTTGTGATCAAGACTCATATGGCCACTGTGACGAAGGATCTCTACAGCTCCGTCAGGGCGAAGAGAACCTGTAGGGAATTCGAGTTCGCCCGGGCTACGATGAGGCACGAGCCAAGGAAACTAATCTCCTCCAACAGTTGGGACAAAGACCTTTTCCCTAGTGAGTCGGTCAAAAAGGTTGATAGGGCCGCCACGGACGATAGAAATCTTCTCCGGGAGTGGGGCCTGTCTACCAAGAGAAATTCTTCCCCGGATGGGGTCCCCAACCTTGGAGGAAGACTAAAGGATTAGGATACTTTCTCGGCCAGCTAAGTCAAGTAGACATCAGCAGCAACGGCATTTGCTGATGCCCTCAGTGCCCCAGATGGTGGCAAAAACCCCGACCACACTTCAGTGGGTTCCCCAATTCGTGTCGACACAGTCTCCGGCATTCAACCCATCGTTCGAAGGTCAGTCAACTGCCTGTCGAACAAGCCTAG
>NC_090746.1:42099296-42103869 GCF_036898095.1 Palaemon carinicauda | reverse complement strand
CCCCTCCTTTAAGATTTCTTCCATTATATGTAAACTATTAATTCCGTATCAAATCTAGTGTTTCTCAAACAATGAGAAACATTACTCTGCAATTTACTCAGGCTATTCTTTTCTTACCTTATCTCAAAAACTTGGAAAGTTATCCAAAGACTTCTTAGAGGGAGAGAGAGAGAGAGAGAGAGAGAGAGAGAGAGAGAGAGAGAGAGAGGAGTGAGAGGAGAGAGAGAGAGAGGAGAGAGAGAGAGAGAGAGAGAGAGGGTAATTCAGTCAAGTAAAATTATATTTAATCTACAATAAGTGAAATATTTTTCCCCTAACACCACTATTATCTATTTAACACTAAGGATATTTTTTCCTCAGGATCACCTATAAATACTGTTAATTCCTGGGTGCAAAGCCAGCACTTCGATATCATTCCTTCTTGGGATGCGTAACTGATACTGTGACGAGCCGAGAGAAGGTTGTGACTCAAAGGCAAGATGAAAACAACTGAGTTACTTTATCATAGAACACTCTCCAATATATACAAAAGTTCAAGGCAACAAGAATTTTCATGTTAAAAAAACAGACAATTGTACAGAGGCAAAACGAGACATGTTTTTTCAGGTTCTTTTTAGTGCGAGGGGAGATCGAAGATAAAAGCTCAAAATGAACTACGTACAAACATGCGACACACGGTTGGTACATGGCTCCCCATCTAAAAATTACATACTGTACATGTTACATAGGGCTCTCCCCATCTAGAAAAAAGAACTGGTAGGCCGGTCAGCTGGCAGGAGATAAGCAGGTTTTAGACGATCAATGGAGACCCAGTCTTCTTTGCCACGAATGTTTAGTAGGAATGCTTTCGGACTGCGTCGGATCGCAAGGAACGGCCGTGTACGGGGGCGTTAGCGGTGGCTGGCTAGTGTTGTTGCACAGGAAGACATACGTTCAGATCGTGCAGAGTCTGTCGGTAGGTGATGCTTCGTAGGGGGCTTGTAGTCTGGGCGGCATGGGAGTACATTTTCCCACGACGTGACGTATGCGCTGGAGATCGTCGGAGGAGGTTGTAAAAGGAGAAAATTCGGCAAGGACGACCAACGGATCGCCATACACCATTTCAGCTGCCGAGACGTCGAGGGCGTCTTTAGGAGTGGTCCTTAATCCAGGAGGACCCAGGGAAGCTGAGTAAACCAGTTGGAATCCTTGCAGTGGCGACATCAATGTAGCTTTGAGGGTGCGATGAAAACGTTCAACCATTCCATTGGCAGCAGGTTGTAGGCCATTGTGTGATATAGGGTGATGCCCAGGAGATTCGCTAATGATGTCCAAAATTGAGAGGTAAAAATGGTACCCCCTGTCAGCAGGTAATATGCTCAGGGATACCAAATCTTGCAATCCATCTTAAGAGTAAGCAGATGTACATGAGGCGGACGTTATAGTTTCATTGGGAATGGCTTCAGGCCAACGAGTGGAGCGGTCGATGACGGTATACAGGTAACGATGTCCATGTGATGGGGGTAGGGGAGCTACAACGTAGACATGAATGTGTGCGAAACGACGCTGAGGTTAAGGAAAGGTGCCCACTCCTGAATCCGTGTGTTGATGTACTTTGGAAGTTTGGCAAGAAGTACAGGCGCGGACCCAATCCTTATCATCCTTAGAAATGCTGTGCCAAATGAACTTCGCCTTCAGCAGATGTGTAGTAGAACGGCACGACGGATGTGAAAGGCCGTGAATGGAATCAAACACCTGCCCGGCGCATGGGAACAGAGATCCAAGGTCGCGGTTTACCTGTACTGACGTCACAGAGGAGGGTGGTGTTGGAGTCTTCGAGCGGGAAGTCTTCCCAACAGAGGGACATGCAGGATGTCCTGTCTTCTTGATACTCTGGATCCTGTTGTTGGGCTTCAGCCAGGGCGTTGTAATTCAATCCCAGTTGAATGGCAGCCAACGTGTTTCTTGACAGGGCATCAGCAACAGGATTTATTTTCCCAGGGACGTATTGAAGGGTGCAATTGTATTCAGCCACGGCGGAGAGATGTCGGCGTTGAAGGGCGGACCAGCCGTCAGACTGCCAAGTGAAGGCATGCACCAGAGGCATGTAGTCTGTGTGAATGACGAAAGGCGTACCTTCTAAGAAATGGCGAAAGCGACGGACAGCCAAGTGCACCACCAGCAATTCGCAATCGAAGGTAGAATAACCCGATTCTGCCTTGGACAGTTTTCTGCTGAAAAAGGCCAATGGGCGGGGCGAGCCGTTGACCACATGCTCAAGTACTGCACCAATAGCGACGTCGCTGGCATAAGTGGAGAGAAGGAGAGGGGCATGTGGGATAGGAGAAATGAGAGCCGCAGCAGTTGATAGGGCCTTCTTTGCATTGCAGAAGGCTGCTTCTCGAAGGGGACCCCACTTCAGGTCCTTTGGCTTACCCTTGAGGGAGGCGTAGAGGGGAGCAAGAGTGGCGGCAATCGCTGGAAGAAAAACGGTGATAATAGTTGATCATGCCCAGAACTTCCTGAAGAGCTTTGACAGTCGAGGGCACGGGGGAGTCGTGAATGGCTGCTACCTTCTCAGAGAGGGGATGGACTCCTTCGGGAGTGATGCGCTGCCCTAAGATCGACACTTCGTTGGCCCCAAAGGAACACTTGTCGTACCGGACTGCAAGGCTGTTTTGTTGCAGGCGGTCGAGCACGATGTGCAGGTGACGGAGGTGTTCCTCTCTTGAGGAGGAGAACACAAGTATGTCATCCACATAATATATACAGAAGGGGAGGTCGCCTAAGATACCATCCATGATACGTTGAAATGTGGCCCCAGCATTACGAAGGCCAAAACAGGAGCAATTGAAGTTGTATGTACCAAACGGAGTGGTGATGGCGATTTTGGGGATGTCTTCTGGGTTCATAGGCACCTGATAATAGCCCTTCAGGAGGTCGAGCGTAGAGAAAACCTTCGCTTTGTGTAGGTTGGAGGTCACGTCAGCAATGTTTGGGAGGGGAGAGTGATCCGGTTCTGTTTGCATGTTCAGGCGCCTGTAATCCCCACTCAGACGGAGGGAGCCGTCTTTCTTCAGAACGATGTGTAAGGTGACGACCATGGGCTGGGTGCCTTTTGGCGAAGGCCCATTTCCTCCATTTCAGCTAACGTCTGTTTCGCGGCTGCCAGTTGTTCCGGTGCCCGACGTCTGAATTTTGTGAAGACTGGGGGTCCCGTCGTCTTGATATGATGATAAATACCGTGCTTGGCAGGAGCCGTGGGCGTTTGGTGAAGTTCTGGACGGAAAACTCCGGGTATGACGTGAGGAGGTGGGCGTAGGCATCCGTGTGTGAGCTGATGTGGAGAGCAAGGCTGGAGGGGGCGGGTTGAAGAGGTGTCGAGAAGTACGAGTCTGCGTTGACCAATCGTTGGTGGGTGACATTGACCAGAAGGTGGAAATGAGAGAGGAAATCTGCACCGAGGATTGGCAATGTGACGTCCGCAACGAGAAACTTCCAATTAAAATTTACCGTTTTCCGAACGATAATGTGAGGTTCTTGTAACCATAGGTGGGTATCACAGATCCGTTGGCAGCTACCAGTGGACGTCGGCAGATGTAGACAGACTACGTCGTGTCCTGAAGAGTTCCCTTGGCAAAAGAGAACAACAAGCACCCGTGTCTACCAAAAATTGCACGCCCGTTCCTGCATCCTGTAAAAAGAAAATATTAGAAACACGGGAGGCCACCGCCACGAGCGATGGCTTACTTACACGTTTATTGGCCACTGACAATCCTTGACACATTTCTTCGCGGTTTCCCCCCGAATCTGAAGTGATAGTAGCCAAATTGCGGCAAATGGGAGGTAGTAAGTGGCTGTAAAAAGTCGTTGGTTGGGACGCGAGCGAGTGGCGGGTAGTGGGTGGCTTTGTCGCCGCTTTGGCACGTCACGCGGTAGGCATGTATGTCTTACAGCCTTCACGTCAGCTTCGGGTGACGTTGAATAGGCATCCTCTTCGTCAGGGGTGGAGGCGTTGATGGAGGTCTTGAAGTGGCTGTCCATAAGAGCGTCGGCTTTGATCATCTAGTTCTTTATGGGTAAACTATCGACATCGGGTATGGCAGCGCGTATAGGTCCGGGTAAACGGCGTATCCAAAGGGCACGAAGTAGGTTCACCTCACGAGAATAGCCGTCTGCGCCAGGTTGCAGGCAAGCGATACTGGTCATTTCCTTGAGGGCGAGCAAAGCCCTTTGGTCCCCCAACGGTAGTCTAGAGAACTGAACAAATTTTGCTATACGGGCGGCTGGCGACGGCGAGTACTACTGCAGAAGGTATGTTTTGAGGGCGTCATACCCTATTTGAGTGTCCTTGTTCCTTGTTCACAAAGACAGTCGGATATTTCCGGGAAGGTGTCCTCGGGTATCACTGCGAGAACATAATCTGCTTTGGTGGTTGAGCGAGTCACACCCTTGATTCGAAACTGAACTTCTGGCCGCTGAAACCAAGCAAACGCCTCTCCGCTGGTGAATGATGAATGGTTCAATGGGGGGAGTCGCAGTAATAACTTCCGTAGAGTCCTCCGTGGTACCAACGATGGAAGGGCGAGGGGGG
>NC_090746.1:42086796-42089296 GCF_036898095.1 Palaemon carinicauda | reverse complement strand
ATATATATATATATATATATATATATATATATATATATATATATATATATATATATATATAAACATAAACATACATATATATACAAATATATATATATATATATAATATATATATATATATATATATATATATATATATATATATATATATATATATATATATATGCACATATATAAATATATATATATATATATATATATATATATATATATATATATATATATATATATATATATATATATATATATATATATATATATGTATATATATATTATATGCATACTTATGTTGTTTATATATATATATATATATATATATATATATATATATATATATATATATCGTCGTCGTCGGCGCCCACTCGTGTCCGAGTATTGGGTTCTGTCGTTAGCCATCAGCCTCCTATCTGTGGGGTGGGTGCTTATGCCTGATGTGGCTGTTAAGTCCTAGTCTTTGGTGGAAGAGTTGCGGACAGTGTTCACAAGGGAGGGTAGGTGGTGGGCGGGGCTGTTCGAATCGCTCTCACCTTCTTCTCCTCTTAGCCTCCTCATTTTGTCTCCTTCTCTCCTCGAAGTCCACGGTGCCATGGTGTACTGTTGTCCTCCAGGTTTTCCTGTCCCTGGCTGTTTCTTCCCATGAGGAAGGATCGATGTCAGTTAGAGCCAGGGTGCGCTTTAGTTGATCTTTATAGCGCATTTTCGGGGCTCCTTGTGGTCTGGTGCCCTGGGTCAGTTCTCCGTTGAATATTTTCTTTGGGAGCCTAGATGGATCCATCCTATGCACGTGTCCTATCTAGTTTAGGCGGTCTTGGATGATGGTGGCCTCCACGCTGGTCAGCGAGGAACGTTCTAAGACTTCAATGTTGGTCGTGTGGCTCTCCCAGGGGATTTTCAAGATCTGCCTCAGTTCCATTTGTTGGAAGCGTTCTAGGATTTTAATATCGTTTCTATATAGCGTCCATGTTTCACATGCATACAGAAGCGTGGAGAGGACTACTGCCCTGAACACCATTATTTTTGTGGTCATTGTCAGTGCGTGGTTGTTAAATACGCGGCAGTTGAGTCGGCCAAAAGCTGAGTGGGCTGCCCTGATCCTGTTCTCCACGTCCTTTTTGCTTTTGGGAGCTGATGTTAGGATGCTCCATAGTTAGGAGAACTGGTCCACCTGTTCTAACGATTAGTCATTCACTGTGGTATTAAAGTTGGGGAGCATCAGTTCTGGTGGATGTTGGACGAGGGTCTTGGTTTTGTCTGAGTTGACTTGCATCCCAAAACGTTCATAGGCAGAGTTGTATGCATCAGGTAACGACTGTAGGTCCTCTGCCGTCTGACCTGGGGTGGCATTGTCGTCAGCATACTGCAGTTCTCGCACTGTACACAAGGTGGTCTTGGTTCTGGTGCGGAGTCTAGCGAGGTTGAAAGCGCCTCCATCCATGCGGAAATGTAGGTCGACGGAGGGGTGTGTCTGGGGGAATCTCGTTGAGCATTGCTGCGGTGTATAGCGAGAAACATGTCGGGGTCAGAACACAGCCCTGCTTCAGGCTGCCGTTGATGGGGAATGGGTCTGAAAGAGAGTTCTGGTGGCACACACTCCCAACCATTCCGTCATGGAGGGCATGCACCAGCTTGACAAAATCGGGTGGGGAGCCATATCTTTTGAGGACAGTCCACATGGCAGGTCGAGGTACTTTGTCGAAGGCCTTTTTCAAATCCCAGAAGATGAACATTATGGACTGTTGTTGTTCGAGGCTCCTCTCTTGTAGTTGTCGCGCACAGAAGATCATGTCTATGGTCCCACGGGAAGGTCGAAAGCCGCACTGGGACTCTGGCAGGACGTCTTCTGCGAGAATAAGGAGGCGGTCAAGGAGAATCCGAGCGAAAATCTTACTCGCGATGCTTAGTAGTGATATTCCCCCGGTAGTTGTTACAGTTCTCCCTGTCTCCCTTCTTGAAGATGGTAATGATGTTTGCATCGCGGAAGTCACTTGGGGGGGGGGGGGGTCTTGGTCTCCCATATTTTCAGTATAAGGAGCATCAAACAGTTCCTCAAGCCGGGGCCACCGTGAGTGAGGAGCTCCAACGGGATGTTGTCTGGCCCTGGGGCTTTACCGGGCTTCATGCGCTGCAGGGCTTTGTTGAAGTCATGGATGGAGGGTGGTAGTGCCATCCAGTGACGGACGGGATGCTGCGGGGTCATTCGCAGGAAATCGTCTGGGGTGTCTGCTTGGTCATTGAGGAGGTTCTCAAAGTCAGACCTCCACCCTGGCCAGGATGCCCTCGCTGTCGGTGATGGTCGTGGCCCCATCCGCGTCCTTCAGGCTGCCCACTGATGACCGTGTGGGGCCGAATATTTCTTTTGTTGCTGCATAGAAGCTGCGCAGGTCACGTTGGTCAGCAAAACTCTGTATTTCTGCAGCTTTTCTTTGCCACCAGGTGTTCTGGGCTTCACGGATACCTCTTTGGCAACCAGCTTCAGCTACCTCGTGAGCACATTTGTTAG
>NC_090746.1:42054296-42056796 GCF_036898095.1 Palaemon carinicauda | reverse complement strand
CAAACATGATTTGACACAAAACTATGAAGGGAGAAAAGTAAATACATTTTTGTATATATATATATATATATATATATATATACATATATATATATGATAATAATAATAATAATAATAATAATAATAATAATAATAATAATAATAATAATAATGATAATAATGATAATAAAAGTAATAATAGTAATAATATTAATAATAATAATAATTTAAGTGCATTATTACTGTAGTTAAAATAATGAATGACGTCCAAATTAAGCACTAACCAACGACAGTATTTGTTTTTTACTCATTTTATTATATGACGAGCTTTAAACTTCATCGGACGTGAAATACTTATAATAAATTCCATTCAAGCAGAGTATGTGGTGAGAATATGTTCCTACATATAATGAGAAAGTCGTGTAAAATGACGTAGGAAAGGGAGAAAGTTTAACTCAAATATCATAATTCTTGAAGTTGAAATAATATAACATTTCCCCAAAAATTAGTAAAAACTTGTGGCAATTTCAAAATTTTTTACCCGTGATTTCCTTTTTTATTTTCTTAATGTATATCTTTTCCTATTGAATGTAAGTGCCACCTTACAGGGGTACAAAATATAGCTCAAGTTTTCATGGGTTCATATACTATCTCTGAATATATAGATATATTCATACAGTCATACACACATATGTATATACACACACACACACACAGATATATATATATATATATATATATATACGTCAACAGTGTTTGCCTGTCCTACGAGGCTTTATGTTATACATAACCTTTGAAAAGATAACTCAGTATTACACATATTTGGTGACATATTTTAGTATTGAAGATAATATGCATTGCTTACGTATATGATTATAAACAAAAGATATCATAGATACATCTATTGAAATCATGAGAAATTCTCTATGCATCCTCCACGTATTTGTCATTTTTTCATCCATGAGCAATCTAGATGGATAAAAACAATTGGTTATTCGTGTTTTCCTAGAACTTTGAACATGTTCATTCCCGTTATTATTTTTTTTTTCATATTAGTAGACTTCATTTTAATAATTGTATGAAGAAAACACTGCTTTATGAATACTCTCAAGTTTACGGAATATGTAAATGTCGCAGTTTTTACCATATATTTTAAAATCTACATCAAAAGATATCTATATTTCAATATAAAGGGCTCATTTTAATGCTAAGCGAAATAGATTATATATTTTTTTCATACATATATCTCATACATTTTTGTTTTTGTTTTTTTCTTAAGATTCAGAAATATTTAGTGTTTAAATATGGACTATTACGGGAAATCTAAGATATGTTTATTCTCACATATATAGGAAACATACACAAAACATACACACACACACCCACACACACACACACACATTGCCACCACTCTTGCTCCCCTCTAAGCCTCCCTCAAGGACAATCCGAAGGACCTGAAGTGGGGTCCACTTCAAGAAACAGCCTTCTGCAATGCAAAGAAGGGCCCTATCAACTGCTGCGGCTCTCACTTTTCCTATCCCACACGCCCCTCTCCTTCTCTCCACCGATGCCAGCAACGTCGCTATTGGTGCAGTACTCGAGCAGGTGGTCAAAGGCTTGCCCCGCCCATTGGCCTTCTTCAGCAGAAAACTGTCCAAGGCAGAATCAGGTTATTCTACCTTCGATCGAGAATTGCTGGTGGTGCACTTGGCTGTCCGTCACTTTCGCCATTTCTTAGAAGGTACGCCCTTTGTCATTCGCACAGAACACATGCCTTTGGTGCACGTTTTCACTCGACAGTCTGACGCCTGGTCCGCCCGTCAACGCCGACATCTCTCCGCCGTGGCTGAATACAATTGCACCCTCCAATACGTCCCTGGGAAAATGAATCCCGTTGCCGATACCCTGTCAAGAATCACGTTGGCTGCTGTTCAACTGGGATTGGATTACAACGCCCTGGCTGAAGCCCAACGACAGGATCCAGAGTATCAAGCTTGTAGGACATCCCGCACGTCCCTCTGTTGGGAAGACTCCAACACCACCCTCCTCTGTGACGTCAGTACTGGTAGACCGCGACCTTGGATTCCTGCTCCCATGCGCCGACAGGTGTTTGATTTCATTCACGGCCTTTCACATCCCTCGTGCCGTTCTACTGCACAGCTGCTGAAGGCAAAGTTCATTTGGCACGGCATTTCTAAGGATGCTAAGTATTGGGTCCGCGCCTGTACTTCTTGCCAAACTTCCAAAGTACATCGACACACGGATTCAGGAGTGGGCACCTTTCCTCAACCTCAGCGTCGTTTCGCACACATTCACGTCGACGTTGTAGGCCCCCTACCCACATCACAAGGACCTCGTTACCTGT
Source organism: Palaemon carinicauda (assembly GCF_036898095.1). Taxonomy (NCBI): domain Eukaryota; kingdom Metazoa; phylum Arthropoda; class Malacostraca; order Decapoda; family Palaemonidae; genus Palaemon; species Palaemon carinicauda. The sequence goes on along the minus strand of NC_090746.1, from coordinate 42,054,452 downwards.
TTACCGTCATCGACCGCTCCACTCGTTGGCCTGAAGCCATTCCCATGGAAACTGCAACGTCCACCTCATATACATCTGCCTTACTCTCTGGATGGATTTCAAGATTCGGTATCCCTGAGCATATTACTTCTGACAGGGGAACCACTTTCACCTCTC
>NC_090746.1:42041796-42044296 GCF_036898095.1 Palaemon carinicauda | reverse complement strand
TAGGTAGGCTGGGGAACAGATTTTCAAACCTCTAAGAGATAGATTACAAGCTACTCCAATTTCTTACAGAAATGTTGTGATAACTAAAGAAATCAATGCAAGAAATAGAGAAAGTTGGTTTCCTATGCACAGTGAAATTGTACCCTGACGATTCCCTTATAATTAGTATGTCCAAAAAAGCTAATTTTCTCTCTTTTTCCTATTCAGTTTCAAATTCTATGCTAAGGACTAGGGAATTTAGATTATTGAAAAATATATTAAAATCTCCCCAGCTATCGTCCCAATATGTGAAAATATCATCAACATAGCGTTGCTAAACCATGTTCGTATGTTTAATTGTTGTTAAAATTTCCGTTTCAAAGTATTTCATATAGAGATTGGCTAAAATTGGAGATAACGTGCTGCCCATGCTACAACCAAATTTTTGTTTATGAAAATTTCCATTGAAGGAATATGTTATCTGACACAGTTTAATTAACTTAATTGTTTTTTCAATACCGAGGGGGAAGTGATCTTCATAGGGGATTAATTTTTCCCTCAAGAAATCTAGCACATCATTGATCTGGACCTTTGTAAATAGGGTTTCCACATCAAGACTCAAGAGTTTTACATTGTTTACCGGGATATTTAATCTATTAAATTTCTGGATAAAGTTTTCCCCATGCTTGATATGAGTGGAAGGAAAACTCCCTAGGAAGGAAGACAGCAAGTCTGCTAACCATTTTGATATATTATATATAAAAGACCAGGCAATCTTCAACAACAACAACTGTATTCCTCATTTTTACTTTACATCCTGAAGAGGGCCAATGTTTATTGGCACAAATATAGTGATTTTTTTATATTTCCTGTGTTTTTTTTTTATGTGCCTTTTTGAAAAAAATATGGTAAACTTTTCGATTACAGTTATAAGTAAGACATATTAGCCCATCATGGAATCCCTTCGTTTTTTCCATATCTTCAGTGTGAATGCCGATATCAAGCATTTATTCAAACATTATGAACGACTTGTACACAAACTTCACCGGAGGAAAAACCAGAAATGGTTTCTTGAAGAGTGTCTGCAGGAACAAGTTATACTGAAAATGTATGGCTTTTTTCACGCTGCACGTCAACATCAGACCCCTTTCCTAGTTCCTCCTGGACATTTCTGCAAGAACGAATCATGTCAGCAAATCAAGACATCTATATAACACGGAGGAATATAAGTGAATTGGGGTTATCTCTTCGTCTGCTGTGCCGAGATAATGGTATGTACAGAGATCTTCCTTCATATGTAATAACTGGTGCTATTTATAGTAATGTTACTAACTCCGAGAATTTACATAATAAATTAGAGAGAGTCATAAGAAATAGTACTTGGAATAATTTAGGATTAGAAAATAACGTTTTGAATTTATCGAACGGTTCACTCACAGTTAATGAACAAATAGCTTTGAATCTAGGTAGGTCTTTTGCTATGAAACCCGGACCGGAAAGTCATTTTGATTGTGTGGTGGCCTTTGATAAACATTTCTCTTAAAATAATTTTGAAAAAGAAGAAATTCGTCTTAATGGAATCTTATTGAATCCATTAGAACAAAATAACAGTAAAAATCCGCTTGCCAGAAGGTTTCATGAAGCAATTTTTTCATTACACAAAACCGATAATATCATCATCACAAAATCGGATAAAGACGGCAAAATAGTTATTCTCGATAACGAAACTTATGTCAATAAAGTTCAACAGCTCTTAAGCGATGAAACTACATACTTCCCATTTTTAGATATACTGTAGATAAATTACTCTTTCTGTAAACAAAATTCGTTATTAAAAAGGTATTTAGTAGTGTAGAGGTTATGATGGTACAAAGATAATCTCAAAAATGCCTACAAATATAATAATCCCGATTAATAAGTCTTCAAGAAGAAAAATTCTCTGGGAACATTTCACGCTATCCATAAGAGAGGAAAAGGTATGAAGAACGTCACTAGAGCCATTGCGCAAATTCTGCAAGGGGGTTCATTTCAAACTTTCCATTAAGACTTTTTCCTTATTTATCCAGTTTATAAAATATTATCCGAATGAGGAAAGGAGTAGTGATTAGTTTTTGTCGTTATGCAAAACAACTGTCATAAAACTGGGATATCAGTAACTTAGTAAAAGTTAAAAAAAAACGTCAAACGAGAACGGTGAACAAATACTTTGTAAATTGATTGTTATGTGATCTGTTTGGTGTAATTAAGAAAAAGAAATGATACCAAATGCTCTATTTTCTAAAACAAATATATTATGAACAAATATTTTTTTTCAGCCAATGTGTTGGAGTTTTATTAGGAAAATTAAATCAGTTGTCATCACGCTAGTGATTACCAATTAATCGCTTCAAAGTAAACACAACAAGCTAATGCAAGTAAATTTAACTCAAACTGTGACTAAAATATTCTTGTATCTGATAACATATTACAAAAATATTAAAATGTACAAATTTTTCTTATCAAGATATATCACCATGTCTGT
>NC_090746.1:41996796-42031796 GCF_036898095.1 Palaemon carinicauda | reverse complement strand
CTCTAACCAGCCCCCTCCGATCCCACTCCTCCCATCTGCGCACCCATGGATGCCTGGCCCACCTCCTCACTTTTTAGGTTATCCTTCCAGATCTTTGTGAAATGCTCGTGGCTCCCACCAAACAGCTATTTTTCACCATATTAAGACAACGTGGCCCTGAGTGTTTGGCAGATTGAGGCATAGGCTGCCGCTAAACAAACGTTTGCCTAAATGGAAGAAATGTGCTTTTCACAAAAGGCCTTAAGGCCTTGGTCCTTACCCTCATACATCGTCCAGAGGAAACATGGCTCTTTGCGTCAATGTAGCTATTACAGGAGCCTGAACATGCAGACAGAACCGGATCCCTACCTTCTCCCAAAAATTGCCGATGTGACCTCCTACTTGCACAAAAGGGTGTTTTTTTCCACGCTCAAACTCCTTAATGGGTATTATCAGATGCGTATGAACCCAAAAGATATCCTCAAGACCACCATCACCAACCCTTTCGGTAAATATACCTTAATTATTCCTGTTTTGGCCTTTGTATTGCTGGGTCCACTTTTCAACGCCTTAAGGATGGAATCTTTGGAGATCTGTAGATTTTCCCCATACCCTCATGACATTAAATGTTAAAGCGCTGCAAGAATTTTTAGGGATGATCAATCATTACTACCAGCACTCTCGCCCCTTTTATGCCTCCCTCATGGCAAGCCAAAAGATCTGACGTTGTGTCCCCTTCAAGAGGTAGCCTTCTGCAAAGCAAAAGAAGCCCTATCAACCGCTAGTGCTCTCATATTTTCAGTGCTAGATACACCTCTTTTTCTCGCCACAGGTGCCAGTAAAATCTCTTTGGTGCAATACACGAGCAGGTGGTCAATGCTTTGCATTACACTTTGACCTTCTTCAGTAGAAAAGTGTCCAAGGCAGAAGCCAGCAACGCTACCTCTTACTATGGAATGCTGCCAGTGCACTTGGGTGTCCATCACTTTTGCTACGTCCTGGAAGGTACATCCTTCGTCATTTGTTCGGACCACATGCCTCCGATGCACACCTCTAGACAGTCAGACTCCTGCTACGCCCATTAATACCAAACTCTCTCTGCCATGACTTAATGCAATTGCTCACTTCATCACATATCAGGAAAAATAAATCCTGAAAGTAGTTAGTCCCCTACCCTCATCACAATGACCTTGTTACCTGTTTACCGTCATTGACCGCTCCACTCGTTAGCCAGAAGCTATTCCCATGGAACCTGAAATTGCCGCCTAACGTACTTCAGCTTTACTCTAAGGATGGATAAACGAAATTTTGTATCCTAAGCATATTACTTTTAACTGGGAAATCAATTTCAACTCTCAATTGTGGACCTCATTAGTGATCATCTTAGGGATTACCCTACATCATACAAACGCTTACAACGCTGCTACAAGTGGAATGCTTGAGTGTTTTCATCACACCATCAAAGAAGATTTGATGTTTCACTGCTCTAGATGTATCAGCAGTTGAAATGTTGCATGGCAACCTGTTTGTCATCCGTGCTGATTTTTTTTTTTTTCTTTTTTTTTTTTTTTTTTTGTCTCCAATCACCTCCGATAATCTCCTGCAACTATGTCGAGTTGTGGAAAATTTACTGCATGCACCAGACCTAGAATCGCCCAGCTAAGCAATACTTACCAACGGATCTGCGCTCGGAAACATATGTTTCTTATGTAAGAACACTAGCAAACCACCACTAAGTTCCCCTTTCCTCATGACCCATCTTGCACCGAAAAAAGGATTGGGTCTCCATTGATCACCGAAACCTTGAATATCTCCTGCCAGATGATCTGCCTACAACACGCCTCTCAAGACCAAGAAGCCCTATTTGCCATGTATGTCCTCTTTTTTGTGTGTGTGTGGGGGGGGGGGGAATATGTAGCCCACGTCTTTCCGACTTGCTTGTACACTAACGGTTTTGTTTGTTATCTTATCACTCCCTCTCATCTACACTGTTACTAAACCAACTTCTATAAACTTGATAGTTACACCTGATTTTGTTTGGATTTTTGTGACGTTTTTGCTTATAAGTCCTAGTATTTAGGCACAATGTCTTTTTTTTTCTAAAGTTTAGTTCCATTCAACTCTCTCCTCAGTTATCACCTAGCTGGTTCCTTGCACAAACTTGACTATTTGGTAAATGGTAAATGGTTTGGTTTCCTTTGGTCAGTTTTACGTCATATTTCTAACGGAGAATATGATTTCAATTTCTCATTTATAATCCACTATAAAAAGATGAAGTATTTTTCGAATGAATAAGCACTTTATTAAAAGATTTTAGACGTATGTCAGTACTATTCGTAAGATACACTCTTTATAAAAATCATTTTATTTTTAGGCTCTCAAGTAAGTTTTCTATAGTGATTCGTAAATTTGCATATATCTACATGATAGTTCACTAAACATTATTGATGAACTATCAATAATAGCAGCATGTATCAATGTATGATTTGTTTCCCTTTAGGATTGCTTTTTACAGAACATTTCCCAATGTCTTACTTTGAAACCGTTATAATAGTTGAAATATAAATGGTTTGGATAAGTTACGCATATGACATTTGAAATCTACATTATCCAAGGTGCAAAATTTTAATGATATTTTCTTGAGATGGGAGAGTAGTCATCTTCTAAAGTCCAGGTTATGCTATTCACATAATCATCATCTTCATCTTTTCTTCCTGCGCCTCTTGACGCAAAGGCCCTCATTTAGATTAGATCTTGCCAGGAGTCTCTATCTTAAGCTTTTAAACCAATACTTCTCCATTCCCTATCTACTTCAAGCTTCACGGTCCTCAGCTATGTAGGCCTGGGTCTTTCAACTCTTTTAGTGCTCCGTAGAGCCCAGTAAAAAAAGATATGGCCTTGAGTAATCTCCCGTATAGTTTCTTTTCTAATCCTGACCTGCCATTTAACCCCTAATAGTCTTCTGAAGACTTTATTTCCAAATCTAAAAAATCTACTGGATATTCTTTCATTGTTGTACCACGACTTATGTCCATACAATAACACCGATATCAATAAACTGATGTATAGCGTGAATTTTATATGTACTTTTATGCGATTTTATTTGAAAATTCTATCCAACCGAGCCATTATTTATTTATTTTTTCCATCTTACATTGAACTTAAACTGATCATAGTTCCTAAATATTTCAATGATTCCACCTCATTAGTCCTTTAACCCTCCAATAATATTTCAATAACATTTCATATTCTGTTCTTGTGTTTTATTTATTTTGAGCCAAACCTTATGTGATATTTCCTGCAGTCTGGTAAACAAACTTTGTAAGTCCTATGGCCTTTTGCTAATAAGGACAACGTCATCAGCATACTCTAGGGCTGCTAATTTCCTGTTATCAAATAAATCCAATCCTTCTCCCCGTCCCCAACTATTCTATGCATTACAAAGTCCATGAGGAAATGAACAACATAGGTGTCAATATATTCCCTTAGAGTACACAGCTTTTCACTGGGAATTCATTTGATAGGACCCCATTATCATTAACTTTACTCTTGCTATACTCATGAACAGACTAGATAAAATTTGAATATTTAAGAAGAGTTCCCTAATAACGCAGAACTCTCCACAAAATTGACCGGTGCACATTATCATAGTGTTTTCCATAGACCACAAATGTCATCAAAACCGGATTTCTATACTCTATAATTTGCCGTACAATATTTCTTCATAATATGAAAACTTGGTCAGTACAACTTCTATATTTTCTAAATCCCGCTTATTCATCTTTCAGCTTTTCATGAATCTTTCTTTCTATACTATATATTTTCATAACAACTGGCGTGATTGTGATACTTCTATAATTATTGCAATCAGTCACCTATCTTTTCTTTCTGCCATTTTCACCAAACTGTTGCACCTTCTACCCACATTCTACAAAATAATCTTGAAAATATTCTGGAATCTCTTTCATTTTACAAAATCATCTTATAAGTTATTCCATCGCATCCAGGGGCTTTCCATCTCTTGAATTTGTAATGGTAGTGTCGACTTCAAACACACTGAATTCATTCATGGGCACATCAAGGTTTTCCTCAGCTTCATGTATCTCAATCACATTATCCCCTTTATATCTTCTATTCATGACCTCACTAAAGTGTTCCATTCAATAGCCAGTTTCTAAAATATAATACTACACTTTCCTACAGATATCACATGACAATTGAAAAAAAAAAATCTTTTGATAGACCTTTTGTGAAGATTTGAATTATTACTCATTTGTTCAGCTGATAAAATTCGCAGTTTCTTAGAATTATTCAAATACCATTGTGAACAGACGGAAGATATAGGTGGATATTGTATACACTACAAATCTAGTATTAGTACTCCCAATGGTATGAAAAATGTGTATCATTACTGCTTTAATCTCCTCTTATTATTCAGGATTTACCTTATCTGCTGTATCACAAACTCAATCGCCAAATCAAGTTACGACAGATGTCTATAATAAAATTGAAAATTAATGTCATGAAAAATCCACATAAAACTTTTAGAAATTATTCTCATTGGGAATGCTTAGTAGAAATTACTCTTCTAATAACTTAGATCTGGTTTATATATTTCTTACTTAATTGCAAATTATCATAATATACTCCTCATTAACTTTTACGTCCCTTTCAAATAGAAATTTGCATGTGACCCGGAAGCTTTATTGCGAGAAGGTAATTTGTTTTACAGAAACTCTAAATATGATTAAGCAGCGCCATTTATTTGCATCTCGTTATCGGGTTGATATTATCATACCGATGAAATAACTGTGCATATTATTTAGTTTTCATCAGCTTATTCCTATGAGAGTCTAATGTAGATATTACCGGATAACTATTCATTAATTGCGAAACCCTAAAAGTATTAACCAATAAACCTTCAACAATTGCCCTAAATACCAATCCAATTCTCAAAAATATCATAATAATCCTGAAAGTTAGAAAAAGAAAAATACAGAAACCAACAAAACATTTCCATATTATTTCTCCTGCATAAACTAAATGACATTAACGTATGCATACACACATTAATGTATCACACACATACACACATATACATATACATATACATATATATATATATATATATATATATATATATATATATATATATATATATATATATATATATATATATATATATATATATATATATATATATATATATATATATATATATATATATATATATGTATATGTGTACATATATATATATATATATATATGTATATATATATATATATATATATATATATATATATATATATATATATATATATATATATATATATATATATATATATATATATATATATATATATTTATAGGTTTGATCCAAGTTCAGAGAAATTTTAGAAGAAAAGCATAGAGAAACATTTGCAATTAAATGTAGGAATCGATTTATATCCTAGAATTTTAAGAGATGAAGAGCAGACAGTTAATGAAGGATGGTGTCATATTAAGAGTACATATCAGTCAGTTTGTAGGGAAGTCTTGGAACACGTAGTTACAAGGAGAAAGCCGAAATATCAAATGATACTTGTGATACCATAAAAAGGAGACAAAAACGGAAATTGATTGTTGAAAGTTTTCGATGAAGCAATGAAAATTACAAGATAGAGCATGTAAAGGATTCCAGTACTGACAGTGAGGTCATAAAAAGCTAAGAATGTCTAGAGAGAATATTTAGACAGTAAATCAGATGAGTCTGACAAAGCTATGAATTCAGGAAGTGGCTATGGTGTGAGAATTGCTCATAGAATTATTAATGAAGTCTATGGGATCAAAGAAGAATCATTTATTCAATAAAAAAAAGAGATGGATATGTTATAACAACAGAAGATGGTGAGTAATAACGTTGGATGGAGCAGTTTAATCATGTAATGAATAGGAGATATTAATGGAATGATATGATTGATATACCTGAAGCTGATGAAGACTTTGATGTGCCCATGAATGAATTCAGTGTGTTTTAATTTGAAGCAATCCACAAAACACTAAAGATATGGAAAGTCCCGGGATACGTGGAATAACTGCCGAGATGATAATGGCCGGAAATGAAGTAACTCCCAGACTACTTGTAAGATTATTGTGTAAAATGTGGCACGAAGAGGCAAACCCTGATGAATGTGAGTTAGAAGTGTTGGTGAAAATAGCCAAAAAAGGTGATTTGACGTATTGCAATAATTACAGAGGTATAACACATACGTCAATTGTTAGGAAAATATATAGTATGCTCATTCTAATGAGACAGGAGAGAAAGATTGATGAAAACCTGAGAGATGAACAAGCATGAAATTTTAACAACAATTAAACCTAAGAACATGGTCTGGCAACGCTATGTTGATGACATTTTCACATATTGGGATTATAGCTGGGGAGATTTCAATATATTATTCAATAATCTAAATTCCCTAGTCCCTAGCATGAAATTTAAAACTGAATGGGAAAAAGATGAAAAATTTGCTTTTTTGGACATACTAATTATAAGGGAATCGACGGGGTATAATCTCACTGGGTATAAAAAACCAACTTTCTCAATTTCCTACATTCATTTCTTTAGTTATCACGACATTTCTGTAAATATTGGAGTAGCTTGCAATCTATTTCTTAGAGGTTTGAGAATCTGTTCCCCAGCCTACCTAAATAAAGAATTTGAAATCATTCGTAAACAACTCGCTCAGCTATTCTACCCGACGTATGTCATAGAAAAGGCCATCAACAAAGCCAACACGATATATTATAAAGATCATGATGTTACTAACCAAAGAGATTTTGAAAATAAGATAAAACTCCCATATATAGAAGGTATTAAAAATATAACAAATCATATCAAAACTGAGAACCCCTTTGTTTTTTCATATCCAAAGACCATAGGAAGCGCCCTTATTATTGTTTATCAAAATAGAAGAGATATAGAATCCGGCGTTTATAAAGTACCATGTGGGGATTGTGAAAAAGTGTACGTTGGGCAAACAGGCTGTTCGCTCTCTCAAAGATTATCCGAACACAAAAGATCTGTTAGATATGGCTATGAAAACTCGGGGATTTTCGTTCACCTTAGGGATTTAGGGCACCAGATTAACTGGAGTGAGTCATCTTTGCTTTTTAAGAGTACCTGTCCGTACAAAAGGAAAATCCTGGAATCAGCCATCATAAATCAATCAAACACAATGAACCTATCTGGGGGCCATTGGAAAGATGACACAGTGGACAATACTCTCCTCAACCCTATCATTAAGAAGATAATCCACGGAGACCAGCCACCAGATATGCATCAGAGGTCAAGACTTCCTCCAAGCGACTCTACGATAAGAAGACGCACCTGGATGTAATTAAATTTGGCTAATCCTTCCAGCAATTATAACAACTATAGAACAATTGAACACACCCTTTTGCTTTCATATATGAACCGTCACCCTCCACTGTAAACCTCATTTTTACTTTACATCCTGAAGAGGGTCGATGTTTATTGACCGAAATATAGAGTGATTTATTCATATTTCCTGTGTTTCTTTTATGGGCCTTTTTGAAAAAACAAGTTAAACTGTTCGATTACAATTATAAGTAAGACATATTAGCCCATCATGGAACCCCTTCGTTTTTTCCATATCTTCAGTTGGAATGCCGATATCAAGCATATATTCAGACGTTATGAACGACTAGTGCAGGGACTTCACCGGAGGAAAAACCAGAAATGGTTTCTTGAAGAGTGTCTGGAAGAACAAGTTATACCAAAAATGTATGGCTTTTCACTCTGCACGTCAACATCGGACCGCTTTCCTAATTCCTCCAGGACATTTCTGCAAGAACGAATTAAGTCAGCAAATCATGACATATATGTAACACGGAGGAATATAAGTGAATTGGGGGTATCTCTTCGTCTGCTATGCCGAGATGATGGTATGTACAGAGATCTTTTTTCATATGTGCTGACTGGTGCTATTAATAGTAATATGACTCACTCCGAGAAACTGAATAATAAATTAGAAAGACTCATAAGAAATAGTACATGGAATAATTTAGGATTGGAGAATAACGTTTTGAATTTATCGAACGGTTCACTCACAGTTAATGAGCAAACAGCTCTGAATCTAGGTATCTCTTTTGCTATGAAACCCGGACGGGAAAGTCATTTTGATTATGTGGTGGCCTTCGATAAACATTTCTCTAAAAACAATTTTGATAAAGATGAAACTTGCCTAAAAGGAATCTTGTTAAATGCATTAGAACAAAGTAACAGTAAAAATCCGCTTCCCAGGAGGTTTCATAATGCAATTTTTTCATTAAACAAAACCGATAATATCATCATCACAAAATCGGATAAAGACGGAAAAATAGTTATTCTTGATAAAGAGACGTATGTCAACAAAGTTCAACAACTCTTAAACGATGACATTACATATTTAAAGCTAACAAAAGATCCCCGTAACTCTATTGCTCCGGAGTTTTTCAAATCCGTAAGAGAAATCGGAAATAATAAAAAAGACATCGAGGTCTTAGAAAAATTCAAAGACATGAACCCTTCGTTGCCCTATTTTTACGGGCTCCCAAAAACTCACAAGGACGGTATTCCCTTACGCCCAATCGTCTCATGTAAAGGGTCATTTATATATTATATATCAAAAGGGTTAGCAGACTTACTGTCTCCCTTTCTAGGGAGCTTTTCTTCAGCTCATATTAGGCATGCAGAGGACTTCATCCAGAAATTTAATAGATTAAATATCCCGGTAAACAATGTAAAACTCTTGAGTCTTGACGTAGAATCCCTATTTACAAAGGTCACGATCAACGATGTACTAGGTTTCTTGAGGGAAAAATTAATCCCTTATGAAGATCACTTCCCCCTCGGTATTGAAAAAAGCAATTAAGTTAATTAAACTAAGCGTGTCAAATAACGTTTTCTCTTTCAATGGAAATTTTTACAAACAGAAATTTGGTTGTAGTATGGGCAGCCCGTTATCTCCAATTTTAGCTAACCTCTGCATGGAATACTTTGAAACAGAAATTTTAACAACAATTGAACCTACGAACATGGTTTGGCAACGCTATGTTGATGACATTTTCACATATTGGGATGATAGCTGGGGAGATTTCAATATATTTTTCAATAATCTAAATTCCCTAGTCCTTAGCATAAAATTTAAAACTGAATGGGAAAAAGATGGAAAATTAGCTTTTTTGGACATACTAATTATAAGGGAATCGACGGGGTATAATTTCATTGTGTATAAAAAACCAACTTTCTCTATTTCCTACATTCATTTCTTTAGTTATCACGACATTTCTGTAAAAAATGGAGTAGCTTGCAATCTATTTCTTAGAGGTTTGAGAATCTGTTCCCCAGCCTACCTAAATAAAGAATTTGAAATCATTCGTAAACAACTCGCTCAGCTATTCTACCCGACGTATGTCATAGAAAAGGCCATCAACAAAGCCAACACGATATATTATAAAGATCATGATGTTACTAACCAAAGAGGTTTTAAAAATAAGATAAAACTCCCATATATAGAAGGTATTAAAAATATAACAAATCATATCAAAACTGAGAACCCCTTTGTTTTTTCATATCCAAAGACCATAGGAAGCGCCCTTATTATTGTTTATCAAAATAGAAGAGATATAGAATCCGGCGTTTATAAAGTACCATGTGGGGATTGTGAAAAAGTGTACGTTGGGCAAACAGGCTGTTCGCTATCTCAAAGATTATCCGAACACAAAAGATCTGTTAGATATGGCTATGAAAACTCGGGGATTTTCGTTCACCTTAGGGATTTAGGGCACCAGATTAACTGGAGTGAGTCATCTTTGCTTTTTAAGAGTACCTGTCCGTACAAAAGGAAAATCCTGGAATCAGCCATCATAAATCAATCAAACACAATGAACCTATCTGGGGGCCATTGGAAAGATGACACAGTGGACAATACTCTCCTCAACCCTATCATTAAGAAGATAATCCACGGAGACCAGCCACCAGATATGCATCAGAGGTCAAGACTTCCTCCAAGCGACTCTACGATAAGAAGACGCACCTGGATGTAATTAAATTTGGCTAATCCTTCCAGCAATTATAACAACTATAGAACAATTGAACACACCCTTTTGCTTTCATATATGAACCGTCACCCTCCACTGTAAACCTCATTTTTACTTTACATCCTGAAGAGGGTCGATGTTTATTGACCGAAATATAGAGTGATTTATTCATATTTCCTGTGTTTCTTTTATGGGCCTTTTTGAAAAAACATGTTAAACTGTTCGATTACAATTATAAGTAAGACATATTAGCCCATCATGGAACCCCTTCGTTTTTTCCATATCTTCAGTTGGAATGCCGATATCAAGCATATATTCAGACGTTATGAACGACTAGTGCAGGGACTTCACCGGAGGAAAAACCAGAAATGGTTTCTTGAAGAGTGTCTGCAAGAACAAGTTATACCAAAAATGTATGGCTTTTCACTCTGCACGTCAACATCGGACCGCTTTCCTAATTCCTCCAGGACATTTCTGCAAGAACGAATTAAGTCAGCAAATCATGACATATATGTAACACGGAGGAATATAAGTGAATTGGGGGTATCTCTTCGTCTGCTATGCCGAGATGATGGTATGTACAGAGATCTTTTTTCATATGTGCTGACTGGTGCTATTAATAGTAATATGACTCACTCCGAGAAATTGAATAATAAATTAGAAAGACTCATAAGAAATAGTACATGGAATAATTTAGGATTGGAGAATAACGTTTTGAATTTATCGAACGGTTCACTCACAGTTAATGAGCAAACAGCTCTGAATCTAGGTATCTCTTTTGCTATGAAACCCGGACGGGAAAGTCATTTTGATTATGTGGTGGCCTTCGATAAACATTTCTCTAAAAACAATTTTGATAAAGATGAAACTTGCCTAAAAGGAATCTTGTTAAATGCATTAGAACAAAGTAACAGTAAAAATCCGCTTCCCAGGAGGTTTCATAATGCAATTTTTTCATTAAACAAAACCGATAATATCATCATCACAAAATCGGATAAAGACGGAAAAATAGTTATTCTTGATAAAGAGACGTATGTCAACAAAGTTAAACAACTCTTAAACGATGACATTACATATTTAAAGCTAACAAAAGATCCCCGTAACTCTATTGCTCCGGAGTTTTTCAAATCCGTAAGAGAAATCGGAAATAATAAAAAAGACATCGAGGTCTTAGAAAAATTCAAAGACATGAACCCTTCGTTGCCCTATTTTTACGGGCTCCCAAAAACTCACAAGGACGGTATTCCCTTACGCCCAATCGTCTCATGTAAAGGGTCATTTATATATTATATATCAAAAGGGTTAGCAGACTTACTGTCTCCCTTTCTAGGGAGCTTTTCTTCAGCTCATATTAGGCATGCAGAGGACTTCATCCAGAAATTTAATAGATTAAATATCCCGGTAAACAATGTAAAACTCTTGAGTCTTGACGTAGAATCCCTATTTACAAAGGTCACGATCAACGATGTACTAGGTTTCTTGAGGGAAAAATTAATCCCTTATGAAGATCACTTCCCCCTCGGTATTGAAAAAAGCAATTAAGTTAATTAAACTAAGCGTGTCAAATAACGTTTTCTCTTTCAATGGAAATTTTTACAAACAGAAATTTGGTTGTAGTATGGGCAGCCCGTTATCTCCAATTTTAGCTAACCTCTGCATGGAATACTTTGAAACAGAAATTTTAACAACAATTGAACCTACGAACATGGTTTGGCAACGCTATGTTGATGACATTTTCACATATTGGGATGATAGCTGGGGAGATTTCAATATATTTTTCAATAATCTAAATTCCCTAGTCCTTAGCATAAAATTTAAAACTGAATGGGAAAAAGATGGAAAATTAGCTTTTTTGGACATACTAATTATAAGGGAATCGACGGGGTATAATTTCATTGTGTATAAAAAACCAACTTTCTCTATTTCCTACATTCATTTCTTTAGTTATCACGACATTTCTGTAAAAAATGGAGTAGCTTGCAATCTATTTCTTAGAGGTTTGAGAATCTGTTCCCCAGCCTACCTAAATAAAGAATTTGAAATCATTCGTAAACAACTCGCTCAGCTATTCTACCCGACGTATGTCATAGAAAAGGCCATCAACAAAGCCAACACGATATATTATAAAGATCATGATGTTACTAACCAAAGAGGTTTTAAAAATAAGATAAAACTCCCATATATAGAAGGTATTAAAAATATAACAAATCATATCAAAACTGAGAACCCCTTTGTTTTTTCATATCCAAAGACCATAGGAAGCGCCCTTATTATTGTTTATCAAAATAGAAGAGATATAGAATCCGGCGTTTATAAAGTACCATGTGGGGATTGTGAAAAAGTGTACGTTGGGCAAACAGGCTGTTCGCTATCTCAAAGATTATCCGAACACAAAAGATCTGTTAGATATGGCTATGAAAACTCGGGGATTTTCGTTCACCTTAGGGATTTAGGGCACCAGATTAACTGGAGTGAGTCATCTTTGCTTTTTAAGAGTACCTGTCCGTACAAAAGGAAAATCCTGGAATCAGCCATCATAAATCAATCAAACACAATGAACCTATCTGGGGGCCATTGGAAAGATGACACAGTGGACAATACTCTCCTCAACCCTATCATTAAGAAGATAATCCACGGAGACCAGCCACCAGATATGCATCAGAGGTCAAGACTTCCTCCAAGCGACTCTACGATAAGAAGACGCACCTGGATGTAATTAAATTTGGCTAATCCTTCCAGCAATTATAACAACTATAGAACAATTGAACACACCCTTTTGCTTTCATATATGAACCGTCACCCTCCACTGTAAACCTCATTTTTACTTTACATCCTGAAGAGGGTCGATGTTTATTGACCGAAATATAGAGTGATTTATTCATATTTCCTGTGTTTCTTTTATGGGCCTTTTTGAAAAAACATGTTAAACTGTTCGATTACAATTATAAGTAAGACATATTAGCCCATCATGGAACCCCTTCGTTTTTTCCATATCTTCAGTTGGAATGCCGATATCAAGCATATATTCAGACGTTATGAACGACTAGTGCAGGGACTTCACCGGAGGAAAAACCAGAAATGGTTTCTTGAAGAGTGTCTGCAAGAACAAGTTATACCAAAAATGTATGGCTTTTCACTCTGCACGTCAACATCGGACCGCTTTCCTAATTCCTCCAGGACATTTCTGCAAGAACGAATTAAGTCAGCAAATCATGACATATATGTAACACGGAGGAATATAAGTGAATTGGGGGTATCTCTTCGTCTGCTATGCCGAGATGATGGTATGTACAGAGATCTTTTTTCATATGTGCTGACTGGTGCTATTAATAGTAATATGACTCACTCCGAGAAATTGAATAATAAATTAGAAAGACTCATAAGAAATAGTACATGGAATAATTTAGGATTGGAGAATAACGTTTTGAATTTATCGAACGGTTCACTCACAGTTAATGAGCAAACAGCTCTGAATCTAGGTATCTCTTTTGCTATGAAACCCGGACGGGAAAGTCATTTTGATTATGTGGTGGCCTTCGATAAACATTTCTCTAAAAACAATTTTGATAAAGATGAAACTTGCCTAAAAGGAATCTTGTTAAATGCATTAGAACAAAGTAACAGTAAAAATCCGCTTCCCAGGAGGTTTCATAATGCAATTTTTTCATTAAACAAAACCGATAATATCATCATCACAAAATCGGATAAAGACGGAAAAATAGTTATTCTTGATAAAGAGACGTATGTCAACAAAGTTCAACAACTCTTAAACGATGACATTACATATTTAAAGCTAACAAAAGATCCCCGTAACTCTATTGCTCCGGAGTTTTTCAAATCCGTAAGAGAAATCGGAAATAATAAAAAAGACATCGAGGTCTTAGAAAAATTCAAAGACATGAACCCTTCGTTGCCCTATTTTTACGGGCTCCCAAAAACTCACAAGGACGGTATTCCCTTACGCCCAATCGTCTCATGTAAAGGGTCATTTATATATTATATATCAAAAGGGTTAGCAGACTTACTGTCTCCCTTTCTAGGGAGCTTTTCTTCAGCTCATATTAGGCATGCAGAGGACTTCATCCAGAAATTTAATAGATTAAATATCCCGGTAAACAATGTAAAACTCTTGAGTCTTGACGTAGAATCCCTATTTACAAAGGTCACGATCAACGATGTACTAGGTTTCTTGAGGGAAAAATTAATCCCTTATGAAGATCACTTCCCCCTCGGTATTGAAAAAAGCAATTAAGTTAATTAAACTAAGCGTGTCAAATAACGTTTTCTCTTTCAATGGAAATTTTTACAAACAGAAATTTGGTTGTAGTATGGGCAGCCCGTTATCTCCAATTTTAGCTAACCTCTGCATGGAATACTTTGAAACAGAAATTTTAACAACAATTGAACCTACGAACATGGTTTGGCAACGCTATGTTGATGACATTTTCACATATTGGGATGATACCTGGGGAGATTTCAATATATTTTTCAATAATCTAAATTCCCTAGTCCTTAGCATAAAATTTAAAACTGAATGGGAAAAAGATGGAAAATTAGCTTTTTTGGACATACTAATTATAAGGGAATCGACGGGGTATAATTTCATTGTGTATAAAAAACCAACTTTCTCTATTTCCTACATTCATTTCTTTAGTTATCACGACATTTCTGTAAAAAATGGAGTAGCTTGCAATCTATTTCTTAGAGGTTTGAGAATCTGTTCCCCAGCCTACCTAAATAAAGAATTTGAAATCATTCGTAAACAACTCGCTCAGCTATTCTACCCGACGTATGTCATAGAAAAGGCCATCAACAAAGCCAACACGATATATTATAAAGATCATGATGTTACTAACCAAAGAGGTTTTAAAAATAAGATAAAACTCCCATATATAGAAGGTATTAAAAATATAACAAATCATATCAAAACTGAGAACCCCTTTGTTTTTTCATATCCAAAGACCATAGGAAGCGCCCTTATTATTGTTTATCAAAATAGAAGAGATATAGAATCCGGCGTTTATAAAGTACCATGTGGGGATTGTGAAAAAGTGTACGTTGGGCAAACAGGCTGTTCGCTATCTCAAAGATTATCCGAACACAAAAGATCTGTTAGATATGGCTATGAAAACTCGGGGATTTTCGTTCACCTTAGGGATTTAGGGCACCAGATTAACTGGAGTGAGTCATCTTTGCTTTTTAAGAGTACCTGTCCGTACAAAAGGAAAATCCTGGAATCAGTCATCATAAATCAATCAAACACAATGAACCTATCTGGGGGCCATTGGAAAGATTACACAGTGGACAATACTCTCCTCAACCCTATCATTAAGAAGATAATCCACTGAGACCAGCCACCAGATATGCATAAGAGGTCAAGACTTCCTCCAAGCGACTCTACGATAAGAAGACGCACCTGGATGTAATTAAATTTGGCTAATCCTTCCAGCAATTATAACAACTATAGAACAATTGAACACACCCTTTTGCTTTCATATATGAACCGTCACCCTCCACTGTAAACCTCATTTTTACTTTACATCCTGAAGAGGGTCGATGTTTATTGACCGAAATATAGAGTGATTTATTCATATTTCCTGTGTTTCTTTTATGGGCCTTTTTGAAAAAACATGTTAAACTGTTCGATTACAATTATAAGTAAGACATATTAGCCCATCATGGAACCCCTTCGTTTTTTCCATATCTTCAGTTGGAATGCCGATATCAAGCATATATTCAGACGTTATGAACGACTAGTGCAGGGACTTCACCGGAGGAAAAACCAGAAATGGTTTCTTGAAGAGTGTCTGCAAGAACAAGTTATACCAAAAATGTATGGCTTTTCACTCTGCACGTCAACATCGGACCGCTTTCCTAATTCCTCCAGGACATTTCTGCAAGAACGAATTAAGTCAGCAAATCATGACATATATGTAACACGGAGGAATATAAGTGAATTGGGGGTATCTCTTCGTCTGCTATGCCGAGATGATGGTATGTACAGAGATCTTTTTTCATATGTGCTGACTGGTGCTATTAATAGTAATATGACTCACTCCGAGAAATTGAATAATAAATTAGAAAGACTCATAAGAAATAGTACATGGAATAATTTAGGATTGGAGAATAACGTTTTGAATTTATCGAACGGTTCACTCACAGTTAATGAGCAAACAGCTCTGAATCTAGGTATCTCTTTTGCTATGAAACCCGGACGGGAAAGTCATTTTGATTATGTGGTGGCCTTCGATAAACATTTCTCTAAAAACAATTTTGATAAAGATGAAACTTGCCTAAAAGGAATCTTGTTAAATGCATTAGAACAAAGTAACAGTAAAAATCCGCTTCCCAGGAGGTTTCATAATGCAATTTTTTCATTAAACAAAACCGATAATATCATCATCACAAAATCGGATAAAGACGGAAAAATAGTTATTCTTGATAAAGAAACGTATGTCAACAAAGTTCAACAACTCTTAAACGATGACATTACATATTTAAAGCTAACAAAAGATCCCCGTAACTCTATTGCTCCGGAGTTTTTCAAATCCGTAAGAGAAATCGGAAATAATAAAAAAGACATCGAGGTCTTAGAAAAATTCAAAGACATGAACCCTTCGTTGCCCTATTTTTACGGGCTCCCAAAAACTCACAAGGACGGTATTCCCTTACGCCCAATCGTCTCATGTAAAGGGTCATTTATATATTATATATCAAAAGGGTTAGCAGACTTACTGTCTCCCTTTCTAGGGAGCTTTTCTTCAGCTCATATTAGGCATGCAGAGGACTTCATCCAGAAATTTAATAGATTAAATATCCCGGTAAACAATGTAAAACTCTTGAGTCTTGACGCAGAATCCCTATTTACAAAGGTCACGATCAACGATGTACTAGGTTTCTTGAGGGAAAAATTAATCCCTTATGAAGATCACTTCCCCCTCGGTATTGAAAAAAGCAATTAAGTTAATTAAACTAAGCGTGTCAAATAACGTTTTCTCTTTCAATGGAAATTTTTACAAACAGAAATTTGGTTGTAGTATGGGCAGCCCGTTATCTCCAATTTTAGCTAACCTCTGCATGGAATACTTTGAAACAGAAATTTTAACAACAATTGAACCTACGAACATGGTTTGGCAACGCTATGTTGATGACATTTTCACATATTGGGATGATAGCTGGGGAGATTTCAATATATTTTTCAATAATCTAAATTCCCTAGTCCTTAGCATAAAATTTAAAACTGAATGGGAAAAAGATGGAAAATTAGCTTTTTTGGACATACTAATTATAAGGGAATCGACGGGGTATAATTTCATTGTGTATAAAAAACCAACTTTCTCTATTTCCTACATTCATTTCTTTAGTTATCACGACATTTCTGTAAAAAATGGAGTAGCTTACAATCTAGTTCTTAGAGGTTTGAGAATCTGTTCCCCAGCCTACCTAAATAAAGAATTTGAAATCATTCGTAAACAACTCGCTCAGCTATTCTACCCGACGTATGTCATAGAAAAGGCCATCAACAAAGCCAACACGATATATTATAAAGATCATGATGTTACTAACCAAAGAGGTTTTAAAAATAAGATAAAACTCCCATATATAGAAGGTATTAAAAATATAACAAATCATATCAAAACTGAGAACCCCTTTGTTTTTTCATATCCAAAGACCATAGGAAGCGCCCTTATTATTGTTTATCAAAATAGAAGAGATATAGAATCCGGCGTTTATAAAGTACCATGTGGCGATTGTGAAAAAGTGTACGTTGGGCAAACGGGCCGTTCGCTATCTCAAAGATTATCCGAACACAAAAGATCTGTTAGATATGGCTATGAAAACTCGGGGATTTTCGTTCACCTTAGGGATTTAGGGCACCAGATTAACTGGAGTGAGTCATCTTTGCTTTTTAAGAGTACCTGTCCGTACAGAAGGAAAATCCTGGAATCAGCCATCATAAATCAATCAAACACAATGAACCTATCTGGGGGCCAATGGAAAGCTAACACAGTGGACAATACTCTCCTCAACCCTATCTTTAAGTAGATAATCCACGGAGACCGGCCACCAGACATTCATCAGAGGTCAAGACTTCCTCCAAGCGGCTCAACAATAAGAAGACGCACCCGGATGTAATCAAATTTGTCTAATCCTTCCAGCAATTATAACAACTATAGAACAATTGAACACACCCTTTTGCTTTCATATATAAACTGTCACTCTCCACTGTAAACCTCATTTTTACTTTACATCCTGAAGAAGGTCGACGTTTATTGACCGAAATATAGTGTGTTTTATTCATATTTCCTGTGTTTCTTTTATGGGCCTTTTTGAAAAAACATGTTAAACTGTTCGATTACAGTTATAAGTAAGACATATATATATATATATATATATATATATATATATATATATATATATATATATATATATATATATATATATATATATATATATATATATGAGTGTGTGTGTGTGCGTGTGTTTGTGGGTGTGTGATGTGTATCTGTCTGTGTGCTTTTAGGTTTTTATAGTATTTCTAACTACTTTTTTTCTCTGAGATTTTACATTTCATATGAATCGGATAATTCTCAATTTTATTTACGGCCTTCAAATAAGTAGTTTTCTCTTTATGAAACAATTTTATGAAATATATTATTTTTTTTATTTGTGCCTGTCTTAAGCGGAGGTTCGTTTTTAATGAAGAGAGTTAAAATATTAATACACCTCCACAATGTATTTCCTCCTCAAATTCTTTTCTAGAACGTTTCTCTTGATGAAAATGAATTATAGAGATATAAAGTGCATACAGCCAAGAAGATGAATACTAAAAAAAATAAAGATAGAACATTAGTGAACTGTTAGAATATGTGTACAGTTTCCAAACCAGTTTAAGTTAAGCATCATTGGTCAATTTCCTTTTTCATATATATATATATATATATGTGTGTGTGTGTGTGTGTATATATACATACATATAAGGTATATATATATATATATATATATATAATGTATATATATATATATATATATATGTGTATATATATATATATATATATATTTATATATATATACATATATATGCATATATATATATATATGTGTGTGTGTGTGTGTATATATATATCTATATATATATATATATATATATACATATATATATATATATATATATAGAGATAGATAGATAGATAGATAGATAGATAGATAGATACATTGATTGATAGATAGTTCATGCCAAAGCAAATCAAGTTGATAAAAATGACTAAATGCATCATAGGAACACTGCTTATATTGTTTTTAAATTTTGTTTCATTCCAAGTATTACATTTTGCACCCATGTTAAGGAACACCTTATACCATATATCCATAATACCATAGCTTCTAAAACAGAGATAATAAAAAAAAGTAAATTAGTCTGGGTATATGACTCCCTAAAATCGATGTTTTTATTTATTCTCTTTTTGTTTCCAATCAAGTAAATATCGTTTCCATATACCATTTTCTACCCGTAAACCTATATATGAATCTCTCTCTCTCTCTCTCTCTCCTCTCTCTCTCTCTCTCTCTCTCTCTCTCTATCATTATTTTTCACTTGTAAGTACATACCAATATATCAGCTGATACTAACATCTTGGCTCATTTATCATGCGGAAGGAAAGTGTAATTAACTCATACCATCTCATTTGTTAAAGACTAATTGAGACGCTCAGAGCCACAAACAGCAGCAGAGAGAGAGAGAGAGAGAGAGAGAGAGAGAGAGAGAGAGAGATAATATGTTACCTACATCATGCTTTCATAATAATTAGTAAACTACTTCACAATATTTTCGTTTTTCAGTATATGATGAGCTGAAAAAAAGAAGAAAAAAGCAGGTTTAGAGAGTATTAAAATTCAATAGGTAATTTTTTTAATTCTTCATCAGATATTTTAAGTAACACACAAAGACAAATGGTTAGTTTATATCATTCCATGCAATCCTGTATATCAATGAAAAAGGAAATTGACCAATGATGCTTAACTTAAACTGGTTTGGAGGCTGTATATAAAATTAAGAATTATCCGATTCACGCACACACACACACTCACCTATATATATATATATATATATATATAAATTGTTGCTTTTAGCGAATTGGAAATATTGTGAAGTATTTCATCATCAAATAACTCAAATTTATCAGCCTGCGGTATTAATAAAGATAACGAGAAAAATATATATTATAGGAAAAACAGCTCCTAATATTTATTTTAGGGGCATATGACAATGACAAATCAATATTTTGATCAAAGTTAAGAGATGGGTGAGCAGAGTCGAGAAAAACATAAAGCTGTTGGAATATGTCTCTCTCTCTCTCTCTCTCTCTCTCTCTCTCTCTCTCTCTCTCTCAATTATCGAGAGGGAGAAAATTAAAGTAAGTCATTTAAAGGCACACAACGCTATATACCATTAAAGATGAGTGGTAGCTTTTTAAACTGGATTTTAGACATTTTATTCCCTAATTAATTTCTTATCTATATGAGTAATATATGGAATCTAATCTAAACAAACGCAATAGAGAGAGAGAGAGAGAGAGAGAGAGAGAGAGAGAGAGAGAGAGATCAAGGAAATCAACATTGAAAGCTATTCAGTACTGCTACCAGGCATAGTAACCAAATTGCTGAATCGGGCATCCATTGGAATGTAAAGAAGCTGACCACGTCCTAAGAAATCACTGATATTAAGCAGAATTACGACACTTTTCCGATTAATTCTTGCCCGGTTAGATAAATTAACTCATTCAGAAAAGTGTATAGCCGTCTCTAATATATTTTCAAATGAGGAAGAGGTTGTCAAACCCACTTTAAGAAGGTTTTTTTTTTTTTAATCAACAGTATGAATATAACATATATTTATATTTCTTCTATTTTATTATGTACGATGAAAAGGTCTTTTGTCTTCTGAGAATAAGATAAAATTTAGTATTTTAACGGCTTAAAACTTATATTCACGGAGACTGGAGGGGTCCTCCCCTTCAGTTGAGAGTAATCATGAAAAGCACCTTAATCCCAAAAAATTGAGAGATGCATTGATGGAGACTGGAGGGATCTACCTTAAATGTTAATAATAAAAGATGTCTTATCAATTATGATAATATGTTTAGTGATTTCATTTCACTTTAATAAATTCTGAACAAATTCATATGGAGATCAATGCGTTTGTGGTGTGTGTGAGATGTTAGGTCATAACTGAGAGGCAAGGTGCATGCAACTAACTTTATTTGAAAAACAAAGTTCATATACATGGGTTTCAAAGCAAATTTGTCACAAACATTCAAACATAACAATTCATAAAAAGACATGCTTCCAAAAGGTTTTGTGAAGAGTGAAGTGTACAGCAAGATAAGAATGAGAAATTAAATACTATTACAATGTACGAGTACGTGTGAAACACATGTGGTATATGGCTACCTCCTTAAAAAGTCATACATGTGAAATTGGGCCCCCTGTTATTGAAAGGTCTATTATAGGTGGGTTAACTTGCAGGAGATACGCAGGTTTTAGGTTATCAATGAAAACCTGGTCCTCTTTGCCTTGAATGTTGATTAAGAAAGCCTTTGGATTCCGACGAATCACGAGGAAGGGCCCCATTCAAGGGAGTATTAGCGGCGGCTTGTTAGTGTCGCTGCACATGAAAACATATATTGTAGGTTGCAGAACTGGCTTTATTTTTTTGCTTATATGAGGGCTTGTAAATCTAGCAGCATAGAGTAAATTCTATAATATGTCAAAAGCGCTGGAAATTGTGGGAGGAGGTTGCATACGGAAAAGATTTGCAGGGATGACCAATGAGTCACCATAAACCATTTCAGCTGCCAAGACATCCAGGCCGTCTTTAGGAGTTGCTTTTAGTTAGAGAAGGAATCAGGGAAGCTGGGTCACACAGTTAGATTCGTTGTAGTGAGATATTCAAGCTGCTTTGATGGTGCGATGAAAATGTTCGACCATTACCTTAAGAGGAGAGTTTTAGGCGGTTATCTGATATAAGTTGATTCCCAGGAGATTTACAAATGATACCCATAATCGAGAACTAAGAGTAGTACCCCTCGTTGGAGTAATATGCTCAAGGAAACAAAATCTCGCTATCCAACCTAGGAGTGAAGTAAATGTAAATGAGGCGGACGTTGCAGTTTCCATACATGTGTACCGATATCCTTGTGATATGGAGGTGGGATCTACAACGTCAAAGTGAATATCGGCAAAAATTACGCTGCAGTTGAGAAAAGGTACCCACTCCTGAATCCGTGTGTCAATGTTGTTTTTTAAGTTTGGCATGAAATACAGGTGTGGATCCAATTCTTAGCATCCTCAGTAATGCTGTGACAAATAAACTTTGTCTCCAGTAGCTGGGCAGTAGATAGGCGCAAGGGATGTAAAAGGCTATGAATGAGATCAAACACATGTTGGCGCATGGGACCAGGTATCCACAGTGGTGGTCTACCAATACTGACGTCACGGATGAGGATGAAGTTGGAGTTGTCAAGCGGGAGGTCTTTCCAACTGAGGGATGTATATGATGGTCTACATGCTTGGTACTTTGGATCTTTTCGTTGGGCTTCTGCCAAGACATTATAATCTAGTCCAAGGTGGATGGGGGCAAAACAGTTTCTTGACAGGGCATCGACAACCGAATTCCTTTTACATTGGACGTGATGAAGGGTACAATCGTTTTCATCCACGGCGGAGATGTTATGCATAAGAGTAATTTGGCATACCTTCTAAGAAGTTGCAAAAGTGACAGGCCCAGCCAACAATTTGGGGTCGAGGGAACACTAACTGTATCCAAACTTGGACAGTTTTCTATGGAACAAACAAATAGGTGAGGCGACCCTTTGACCATCTGATTGAGTATTGCACCTATAGCAACGTATGTGGCATCGGTGGAGAGATGGAGAGGGATATTTGGCACGATACTTAGGGAAATTCTTGGAATATATATATATATATATATATATGTATGTATGTATTTAAAGGTATGTATATATATATATATATATATATACATCTATATATATATATATATACATCTATATATATATAAATATATATATATATATGTGTGTGTGTGTGTGTGTGTGTGTGTATTTTTAGGAGTGTGTGTGAGCGTCTGCGTATTTTTTTTTTTTTTTGCAATAAGAGAATAATAAACTGTTGTTTTGTGAAGGAATCCAAGAGTGTTACCCTATTTAGTGAACAACGTACTTGGTAGTTGCTCAGTTATAGTGGTTACCAGGCTTTGGGGAATAATATTTTCTGAAGCAGTCTGATAACAGAGATCAACTATATTTTTCCAAAGAATTCATCGAGCTCTGGATTCACCATCCAGTGGTTGAAATCTTGTATATAACCTACATTTATCTATTTTTTTTTAGTATTTTGCGTATGCTTACATATTTTGGAAAAAAGAAATTAATCGTATGAATTTATAGGAAATGGTGACAGTTGATATATACTCGGTTAAAAGTCGTTTTTTTCTACATTGAATTTTTTTGATTAGGAATTAAGGAAGTGTCATGTTTTCGAAGGCTCTCTTGCATGACGTTGACATAACGGCAATTGGGATGTCTTCCCAAGTGGTATTCGATTAACGTTCTATCATGCGAGGAAATTGAGACTCAATGATAAACAAAGCAATTCAACCCACTCATATATCAAAGGTAACAGTTCATTCACTAACAGACCTAATGTCATAGAAACGAAGTTAAAGGAATTTCTTATACAGCTACATTATTTTCATACTAATTATTGCGTTTATTTTCAAAATAAGTAAGATAATAGTTATTTCTCGAATATTAATATTATTTTCTTAGATATCAATATATTAATTTGACTCAGTACCAGCGAAGAAAGTGAAATATTCTTTGACAAATAATCACTGCAACCCGTCGTCAGTAACTCAAGTCCCACCCCAGTTCATCGCTAAGTCATCGTTAGCCCAACTCATTGCCTAAACCATAGAAAAAAAAAAAAAAATAATAATAATAATAATAATGATAATAATAAAAAAAATGAATAAATAAATTCACAGCACTTGAGGAAGTTGAACAGAAAAAAAAAATAAACTTTTAGTAACTCATTATACTAAGAAAACAAAAGGATATTGCTCAATGAATTTTATTAGATATTGAAATTACATTTATTCATAACCTTTGTATGAGATTTTCATAATGGTAAAATATTAGATAAGTATTCTAAATCTAAAGATAAAAGTTCTTGAATTTGAAGGGAAATATATATATATATATATATATATATATATCCTGTTTTTAGAAACCATGCGTAAATAATCAGTTAAAATCCGTTCTTTAACATTTTGGACCTTTTTAAGTATCCGTTTATCAGTATCTACTGTAGGTATCATTTTAATATCGTTGTTGGTGCTCTGCCAGCCGTATCCGGTTCCAATGAACTCTCTTGACCTGCTGAAAATATTGTTTAAGTGTATTAAGGATTATCCAGATTTTATGACGATCAATTCCTAAAGCCATTTATAGTCTTATGCTTCCTATTTTTTGGTTTTTCATGAATGGAAAGTTTACAATTCCACCGTGAAAAGTGAGGCAAGTGGGATATTTCTGCGTCTGTTTATCCGAATACATAATTGATTTTCAGATAATTCCGATTTGGCATAATCCCTGCAAAAAGTTCGCCAGTCAAGGTGTATATATACTCTATGTATATATATATATATATATATACCTAAGTTTATATATCTGTATATCTATAATATATATATATATATATATACCTAAGTTTATATATCTGTATATCTATAATATATATATATATATATATATACACACATATATATATATATATATACACACACATATATATATATATATATATATGTATTTATATGTATATATATATGTGTATATATATATATACACACACACATATATATATATATATATATGTATATATACATATATACATATATATACTCAGTTTTACGCCTAATTAATAGAAGTTATATGGACGCGTATGTATATATATATATATATATATATGTATATATAGAGAGAGAGAGAGAGAGAGAGAGAGAGAGTATATATATATATATATATATAGATATATATATATATATATATATTAGGTTTTATTGATTGTAGATATTTTTCAATTCCATCGTAATATTTTCAAATAAAAATATCACTGATCAACTAGTCTTCTCTTCTATTCAATGTTCACCTTTTCCAGAATCTCTTAGATTAATTTGATCAAATATGGGACATAAAATTTTTTAATTTCTACATTCTTTTTCTCTTTTTAACTTAGACGTGGGACAACCTGCATGCTTTTCTGAAGAAAAATAAGCTTCGTTAAATTTTTACTTTTAGTTTGTTTAACGATGATTCTCCGTTTATAAAAAGCCTTACAAGAGTGCTCCAAAACTCTATTAAGGTCAGGAAGGACAAAACCTTTGAATATATCATAAACAAAAAGTCCACACTATCTCATATTAGGTTGTAATCATTACTCAATGGTGAAGAATTAAATTTTTTCAAACAAGGTCTAATGGTAAGGGTGCTGCTGTTAGAGCGATCCAAGATGTCATGCAGGAATTTTATGAAAATATTTAATTGTAATGACCTCTTCCATAGCCATTTAAAAGGCCGCCTGTTCGACTAGAATCTATATGCTTGATCCTATGGAAATGGAAAATAAAAAGAAATGCTTGAATAATAAATGCTTAAAGAAAGACAGCGTAACGTAAAATGCTCTCCTAAACGAAATGTAAAAATCACCTTTGACGCATGAAATTCATTTTATGAAACAACGTTTGCAACATATTTGTGAAAGCGGCCAAGTCACGAAATAGAGACACATTTTAGAATCCAGTCTCCGTATTTTTCGTTTGACCGGGATAGATTTGCTTTGCTTTCCTTTTCCACTATTAATAAAAATAAAATATCGGCAGGGTCAATAAAATATTTGCTTGAGTAACATTCCATTCATATGACTTTCTATATGGCAAAGGCTTTTAAATAGTCAATATTTTATTTCTATTAATAATTTCAACTGACGTTTAATTATTTATTATGCTCTGTTTTATTAGAATTCCTACAGGAATCCTTCTATTTCGGTCCATGAACCTTTTTGCTAGTAAATATATTCATTTCCATATCAGACTCTAGCTGTAAAGATAAATGATAATCTTACTTAGATTACGAATACATATTTACTTCGGCTTACATATGGGCAGCTAAATGTGAAATAAGGGGAACAGAGAAACATGAAATATAATCATGGCATGGATAATTATCAAATTGGATTATCATGTAATTAAATTCTTATTAGAGCTTACAGATAATATCGAATTGATGTTTCATCTGTTCATGTAATATTTTTTAAGTTAGATCATTCTGTATACGACCGAGAAAAAAATGTTATCATTTCAAGTCATATATCATATAAAAAAAGTAATAGCATATTGCATCTTTATAATTATTTAATAATAGAAATCAAAGGTAATTTGGTTCTATTATGTAGAGTAAATATTTCCTGTTTCTATAGACTTTGCTCCGAAGAATTTTCTACCATTATTTTATATAACCTTTATATCTATTATTACTCCCCTACCTTCAATAAAACCTACAACTATTCAGATATGTGAAGTCAGTAAGCTTCGTTATAGAGGAACAACATTTTATGTAATTACGAATACTGCAGCTGGCATTTGATCTTAAAAATAGCTTAGCATTTGGTAATGATAATACAGACATCGTACAGTTTATCTAAAAATTAGATGAGCATATGCTAAGGATTATCACTTTAATGATAGGGACAATAATAATAAAAAATAATAAAGGTAATGAAGGCCATATCTAAATTTAGATGTAATGTCCATGGAATTGCAAAGCCCTTGGGGGTAATAATGCACCTCACACCACCTCTGGGGACTGGGTTGATAAAGGTGTATCATCTCTTTCGGAGGAAAAGATTTTCATTGGCAAAGTAGCCTCTATCCAAAATTAAATTGTTGTTCCTGTAGGCCTTTGAAGATAGATCTCTTGCGGCTTGGCAAGATTTTTACCGTGTGCAGATTGTCAAAGTATGCTGTTTGCAATGTAATCGTTTTAATATTGTAATGCTGAAAAGAAAGAAAAAAGATGAAGAATGCTTTCGTCAACAAATAAATTCTATTTTTTAATGAATGTAGAGAGAGAGAGAGAGAGAGAGAGAGAGAGAGAGAGAGAGAGAGAGAGAGAGAGTATGCATCAGCTCTAAATCAATACGCTATATATCAAGAGATGAACTTCCTGACATCTTGACTGGCAACCAAAAATCTCTATATTTTCCCAGCCGAGGATTTGGGTTCAGCCAATAAACGGAAAATGGTAATAAGGTTTAAGGTTTTTGTTTTGTATTTTTCTCTAGTGATTTCATTACGGTGTTTACTAGCCATTGACAGGTGTTTGATTTATTTCTCCTAATATATGTTTCCCTTCCCTTGAAAAGGATTATATTTGCATGTTAAAATGATGGTTATGTTTTATAATATCAATACAATTCTCGCTAATATTGTAAGTGTAAGAATAAGGGCATCGTCAAGCAAAATATAATAATTATCATTGTTGTTGTCTCTGATGTTATTAATAATACATACCTGGTTTCCTGGAAGTTTCTCTCTCTCTCTCTCTCTCTCTCTCTCTCTCTCTCTCTCTCTCTTAAATAAGATCCTGATCAAGAAATATCACCAACTTTACATAAGTGGAATCAGGTTATAAACCCACGAAACAAAAGACCATTGCCTACGTCTAGTTAATTAACAACGTGAATGACTTACTAAATATATATATATATATATATATATATGTATATATATGTATATATATATATATATATATATACATATATATGTTTTCTATATTACTTTATAAAGGTAATTGTGTACTACTATCACTGATTCATTACAAGTACAAACGACATATTCCTTGCAAGTGATTGATATGGACCCCTCTGAATAAGATACAACTCCTGTTACTAACTAACAACATTGTTTTATACTGTGTGGCATGAAGCAAAAAAAAAGTAAACCACTGGCCTTTGAAGCTGAATTATTGGGAAAGCCTAGGTGGCAAAGACATTATAGGGAAGAGGGGAATGTCCTTGGAATTTCTGCGTTCATTTTTCTCAGATAGTGCTGACCAGTTCATTTTTTTTTCCTCTGAAAATCAGAAAAAAATGTGTTTGATATGAATTACCTTTTTCTTACTACAGCAAGCCTACTGTTGAATAATAATAACTACGTTATATGATTTATAAAAATAACATAATTTCTTGTAAAACAATGCCCACAGTAATATATTACTGTCAAGTTCTTAAATGTGAACGAAAATAGTTTTCTTATATGTGTATATCTTTTCAGTTGTTTCTAGTTGGACGCGTTATTAATAGATGACCCTGATTAGGGAGCTACTGCATATGCATTAATTTTGTCCGAGTAAAAAAATGGCAAGTGTGTTGAAAATATTAAGCTGTACGCAGCATTCCAACAAAATTCCTATCTAAGATGCAATATCGGCAAAGAATCAAAAACTTTATTGATAGTATATATATATATATATATATATTTATATATATAATATATATATATATATATATATATGTATATATATATATATATATATAATATATATATATATATATATATATAATATATGTATATATATATATATATATATATATGTATATATATATATATATATATATATTTATATATGAGAATATATATATATATATATATATGAGTATATATATATATATATATAAAAATATATATATATATATATATATATGTATATATATTTATATATATATATATATATATGTATGTGTGTATACATGTATATATATATATATATATACACATATACATATATATATATATATATACAAATATATATATATATATATATATACATATTCATAAATATACATAGATGCATATATATACATATATATACATATATATATATATATATATATACACAAATATATATATATATATATATATATATATACATTTCCTCTGATGCATATCCGATAGTAAATCCTATAATTATAAAGTTTAAAGATGCATTTTCCTTCAGATAAAAAACGTGTAATTTTGATATCTAGTAATAAACAGAATCCAAACCACCTTTCCTCTATCACATATATTAATTATAAATCTCTATCTTTCAGTAACACTTAGAAAAATCAAAATATTTCAAACAAAATAGATATCGAGCAATTTAATCTAGGAAATATTTAATTCAACTTTTCTAGAATATTTCTGAGATTCCGGAAATATAAAGAACTGTCAAGTTTTTAACCGAATCACTTTTTTTCTGAATAACTACAAGCAGTGATCATAAATAGCTTTACATTTGAATGCTCACGTTTCTGTTTATATGTCTATTTTACATTTAGAAACATAATCAGTGTTGCTCATTACAAATGTATACTTGTATTTGTAATAAAAATTTCGAGGCTTGTAAAATTCTAATTCTAATAGATCGAAACTACAAGCAAACCTTTACTGGAAGTTCATAATTGAATAGTTTCATTACATTATAAACGTTAAAAAGAAATAACAAAGTTCACAAAATACTTCGGGTAAAATTCGGATTGTTCTGTTTGTTTCTTTCTTACTGACTCATTTCCATTTCCATTTTAGTTGGAATTCAGGTACCATCAGCTAGACACGGCAAATCTCGTTCTTTTATTTCTCTCACCTTTGATAGGAAGAGCAGGAGTCTATTTGGTCCTGCCAATCTTAATCCTCGCCTTTTTATCCCCAAAGGAGGTACCCTGGGTGCAACGTTTCACCAGATCAGGAGGTTGTGTATGAATATTTTAGATTCATAAAACAAATGTTAAAAAAATTAGAAGGCATTGATATTTCATGTGATTGTTTTCACTCTTTCAGACGGAAAATATCAATTTCTTTATGTCTGATGACATATCTAAGTTGAAAGGGTAACATTACTCCAAAATCGTTTTATAATGTTGTTAATTACAACTTGGATACCACATTATGATCGTCTTAAAATTTTAGGTCAAGAAGTTAGGGGATAATTTGGAAACACACTGAGTAAAAATTACTGAATTCAATATTTATCTCTCAAAATCGAGTCCTTTATCTTGAAAGTCACTTGAATTATTAAAAGTCTCTCTTTGAAGGTATATCTTTGCACTTCCATTTAGTTAACTCTGTTAATGAATGGTAGTCAGTTTTATATTGAATAATGCTAATGATAATTACATAAAAAAGTTTCATTGGTTAACATTGTCACTTCCAAATCACCCCTTACTAAAAGGTTTCTCATTGTTACCATTTTATTTGAGGAAATCTATTGTAGCCTGACTTAAATCTATCGCATATAATGAATCCTGAGCTCACGCTTCAACTGCTTAAACAGTTTATTTACCTTTCCTCACACTAAAGAAAATCCTTGACTTCATATAATTATTCTGAGTCATACAATGGATTTAACACCAGTTACCACTTCATTGCTTATTTAGAAAGACTCCAGTTAATTTTGGTTACAATAGATTTTCACAAAAAAAAAAAAATGGTAGCAATGAAAAACTTTTTACTAAGTTTTATAAATCAGTTCTCCCATCTAGACATATATTTCACCGCATGTTTTATATATACAGATTCTTATTTATTATGTTAAATCGCTTTCAAATATGTTTTCTCAAAAACTCTTTGTTAATCAAACATCCAAAAGCCCCTTATACGTTATTCAAATTACTTTCAGTAGTTTTTCATCAAGTATCGCAATTATACAAGATAATTGTTGCGCATTTCGAGTCAGATGTGGAGGGAATACAAAATAAATAGCAATTAAAATCACTCCTTTTAGCATTTTATTTTACAAAGGTATAATCAGTAATACATTCCCCTTCTACACTCAGTGAAAACACAGCTTATGCATTCAATGTATAATGAACCCTTCGTTACTCTTATTCACTGGTTAATCATATTAGGTCCTCGCTCGGTTGCATCTACTCAGCGAACGGATTATGAAGTCTGTTAAATAAATCCTTTTGTAGTAATACATTCACGCTAAAAATAGATACTCTTGGGTCATGTGGAAATTGCACTAAATCATCAACATGTATACAGCACTGAAAATTAATCCTGTGTGATTTTTTGCTAATGGATCTTAAAAGAAGCTTATTAATAGAATACTAATGATTATTTTCTTTATATATTTAAATAATTAACGTTAATTACAGCAATAGTTCTTCACATAATATAAACACACACACACACACACACACACACATATATATATATATATATATATGTGTGTGTGTGTGTGTGTGTGTGTGTGTGTATATATATATATATATATATATATATTCTTTATTTCTCCTTTAAATCGAACATATAACTCCAACGAATCAATTCTGTCGATGAAAGCTGGTTTAACAACCCATTTCTCAAACCACTGAAGTTTTACTTTATTGACTGCTTATGTCAAAAGAAATATGTATACACTATATTTTATAGATGGTGAATTAAAAAAAATCACGATTTGAATGAGTTACATGAATTTGAAAAGTTTCTTTTGTCCCTACGGCCCTTCAGTCAAGTTTCACTAAATTGAGCGTTGAGAATATATATATATATATATATACATTTATATATATATATATATATATACGTGTATATATATATATATATATATATACGTGTATATATATATATATATATATATGTGTGTGTGTGTGTGTATATATACGTATATATATAATATATATATATATATATATATATATACTTATATATATGACTCCAGTAATACATTGATAATTAGCTGGAAAGCATATTTTATTTTCGCCATTGCCAAGGAAAATATATATTTCAAAATACTAGCTAATTGCTTGTAGTATCGCTATTTTATAATTAAATTGTATTATAAAGTCATTTCATTTGTTGTTTGGTCCTTAGAAAGGAATTAAAAACCAGTATACCAAATATCAAGAGATAGCTTGTTTTTATTGACAAAACGGTTAGTGGTAAAAACAAAAGGTTTTTAAGTGATAGGTTTGAATGGGTACTAGATTATAAGAGAGTAGCAATATATTACAATCTTGCTCATATATGAGAGAATAACATCCAAAATATTTTTTTATCCTATCTTAGAAGAAAATATCTTGATTCTTTTTTCATGTAATGTATGTGTATTTCTAGAAAATTGCAATATTTGGCAACTTTGCATGTTTCTTGGTTCTCAAGAAAGGCATTAGGGTCAATTTTACCACATTTCGAGAGAAAGAAGTGTGTTCTTTTGTATGTTTGTGTATATAGCGGGGTGGGCTTGCATGCATGCATGTGTATATTATTCTATATCATCTTTATTATCTCCTGTGCCTATTGACGCAAAGGCCCATGGTTAGATTTCATCAGTCATCCCCATCTTGAGCTTTTATTTCAGTACTTTTCTACTCATCATCTCCTGCTTCACGCTTCATAGTTCTCAGCTATGCAAGGCTGGGTCTTCCAACTATTCTAATGCCTTGTGGAGGCCAGTTAAACATTTGGTGAACCAACCTTTCTTGGGAAGGATGAAGAGCATGCCCAAACAATCATATACAGTACCACTCATCATGATATAATCCACATATGGCACTCTAATAATCTCTCTTATAGTTTTATTTGTAATCCTGTCCTACGATTTAACTCTTAATAATCCCCGGATGGTTTTGTTCATAAATTTTTTAAATCTATGGGATATTGTTTCATTGCCATTCAATAACTCCTGTCCATTCGGTAATAAAGATCTTACTAAACTGATATGTAGTCCGATTTTTTATATGTAATTTCATGCATTTTGTTTTTATTTTTATTTTCTTGACTTAGCCATTGCCTGGTTTACTTTATTCAATCTGTCACTAAACTTTAATTCTAATGACCCTGTATGGGAGATCATAGTTCCCAAATATTTAAATGATATTACCTAATTAATCCTTTCTCCTTCCAAAGATATTTCAACTTCAGTTGCATATTACAGAATAACTAAAAATATATAAATATTTTCTTATTGCAACATTTTGTTGCTGTCTTTCGTATTAAAAATGAAAGATTTTTTAATGACCTTCAAAAGTTATACATCCATATCAGAAACCGTTACCGTTCTTTTCTTATTTCATTAGATCCAGGTGTTCTTCATATTGTTGTTTTGTGTGGAATTTAAGTTTGAAAATATTGTAAGGAAATTTACGTGTAAAATTTTTTTACCATACATAAATTCACTGAACCATATACGTCTCAAATAATACCGATATTCATAAACCGTAATACAAAATGCGCCAAGTTTTGGAAAAATATTTCAAACGAAATAAATAAATAAAAGTGGACAATAACCCATTCAAGAGCAAAGATCTCATAGCAACAGGATATGGGAATACGAAAAGAGAAAGGAGTCATGCTGAAAAGGAAAAGGGTTTAGAATAGCAGGGAAAAGCTTCAATGAAAGATATAAAACTAAAAAGAGGAAAAGATGTCGATATTGCAAAACCGTTGGTTAATTCAATTTCTCATTGGCATCGCACTACAAGGCAAAGATATATTGGAGAAAATCTTACTTTAATTCATATACGTCATAGTAGGATTAAGTAAATGGTTGTCTTCCATTATGCGAACTATCCAAGCTTATCATTGATAAATCCTATTGCATAATTTATTTCATCGTTGATTTTACCTATTTTTCATATTTTAAGTTAAAACAGTTACCACTGATTGATTCCCTGTTACTTCTATTTGATCATTACTTTATTGGTAAAGCTGTTGATGTTGATTATACAATTTTTAAGAAAACCTCAAATCCTAGAAAAAAAAAACTAGTTATTTACGAATATACCTGACATTCCACCTCTTTAAGCAAATGATGAAATATTTTATGTAATAAATATTCAGTATTTATGATTAAACCTGCATCCTTTGTAAAGCTTTAGTTTTCGGGTCACGCAATGTACATTCAGTAATATATCAAAGTTATTTGATATATTATACACAAAAAGGACGATATTTTTGTAAGTATCCTACAGAAGTAATTGCATTACATAATTTGTTTTATTTTCATTATTACATAATAAATAATCATATCCCAAGATCACTATAACAAAGGTTTTCCCTTATTCCTTTTTACCTAAGCCCCTTACAATTAAGAATTCCTTAATACTATACACATCATCCTGTAATGAATTCGATTATATAGCTGTACAATATCAGTTGTTGATATTCTCAGACATATTATAACAAAATAATATTTTTAAAGGCATCGAAAAAAAAAAGATTCAAGTTCACCTTTGGATAGGTAAATTACAAAGTATGATTCATTGGTGTCAACGGAAAATTACTCAAGTGATGCGGATAATGAAGATTAAGTCTGGTAATAGCTGAGGCTGTGAGCATCGCACTCCAAGGGCCAACACTGAACATCAAACGGGATTTTAATTTTATGTTCACTTAAACAAGAACTAGATAATCTCTGTAACTGGAAAGGAGAGCAGGTGCGTCTACCTTTGGTGGGTGTGTCTGTTTATGTATATATATATATATATATATATATATATATAATGAGCCTTTATTATCTATATAATCTAGGCATGCATTATTTTGAAATAGCTCACCTTTTCATTAATTCTTTATATTATTTTTTTTCTATTGAATATGGTTTCAAAATAAATAATTATAATATTTTTAGAACAAAATATTTGAAAGGAACTGTAAGCCAATGATAACCAAGAATCACTTCATAAAGGCATAGTTTTGTCGAGACAAAGCTGTCGGGAATATAAGAAAAAAAATAGTAACTCTTACTGTAACCAATGGCATGGAGGTACACCTTAAAAATTTAAGAAGCTAAAAAAAGGGAAGGAATCCTATAAAA
>NC_090746.1:41991796-41994296 GCF_036898095.1 Palaemon carinicauda | reverse complement strand
CAGGACGAGTTCACGCATAGTTTACGTACTTCCCACATTGGCACAACAAGTTCACGCAATTTGGATGGTGTCGTCCCGACTTGGCCACGCCATATAAAAACGGGGCTTCTCCAACCCGAGGACATTCTTGGATTGGCTTTGGAAGAGACAACAATGCTTACTGTCAGAGACACCATTACAAAGATGAGAAGATACCTATACCTCGCAGCTGCTCTGGCCATTGTTGGAGAGCAGCAGAAAAGGCTGGCAGAGGAAGAAGAGAAACAAAAGGCAACCCCACCTCGAAGAAAGATACAAAGGAAAGTGTGGGTCAGGGAATGGTCAACCAGAAGGCACGAGTTTGGACAGTATGACAGTCTATTACTGAACTCCACAAGGAAAATCAAAGGGGCTACAAAAATTACCTCAGAATCACACCTGACCTGTTTCAAGAGATGGTTGACAAGTTAACCCCGCACCTCCAGAAGCAGTCCACCTTCATGAGGGAACTGCTTCAAGTTGGACTCAAGTCTATTAACTGAACTCCACAAGGAAGATCAAAGGGGCTACAAAAATTACCTCTGTATCACACCTGACCTGTTTCAAGAGATGGTTGACAAGTTAACCCCGCACCTCCAGAAGCAGTCCACCTTCATGAGGGAACCGCTTCAAGTTGGACTCAAGCTTGCTGTCACCCTCCGCTTTTTAGCAACTGGAAAATCCTATGAAAGTCTAAAGTACAGCTTCAGGGTTGAAGCAAGTACCATCTGCAAGTTCACACCCGAGGTGTATAAAGCCGTTATCGCGGTTTACAAGGACGAAGTGCTGCTCTGCCCCAAAACTGAAGAGGACTGGAAGGAAGTTGCTGCCAGGTTCAGCTCGAGATGGAATTACCACAACTGTCTGGGGGCTGTGGACGGAAAGCACATCACCATAAAGAAGCCACGCAATGCTGGCTCTTACTATTACAATTACAAGGCCTTCCACAGCATTGTGCTGATGTCAGCGGCAGATGTTACCTACAAGTTCCTCTATTTGGATGTTGAGGCAGAGGGTGGTGTGTCAGATAGAGGAACATGGAGCAACTGTTCTCTGCATGATGCTGTAGAAGACAACAGAGCTGGAGTGCCTCAACCAGAACCACTCCCTAATGATGGCCACCCAGTGCCCTATCCTTTCCTAGGGGATGACGCCTTTGCTCGCTGAACCTGAATGATGAAACCATTCTCCCATCGGTCACAAGTCCTACGAGAACGCATGTTGTCTCGTGCCCGACGTGTCGTGGAGAATGCCTGTGGAAATTTAAGTCAAAGGTTCCGTTGCTTCTTGATGACGGTGCAGCAGAACCCCGACAACCATCAACCTAATCACCATGTGTGCCTGTGTCCTGCAAGACCTCGTCCTCATCAGATACCCATACGTAATGTCAGAAATGGACTACGAAGATCCGGACACACATCCTCTGATCTCTGGTGGATGGAGGGCTGAGAAACACCTGCAAGGGCTGGTGCCTCTAACCGGCCGTCATATCCAGAAGGATGCCTAGGATCAGCGAGACTACCTTTAACATTACCTCATGTCCCCTGCTGGTGCTGTCCCTTGGCAAGAAAAAATTGTAGTACCTCCATGAGCTGCCTAGTTGTTCCATTTTTTTAAATAAAAGAAACGTATCTTTTTTGTGTGTATTTTTTGTTTCCCTTTATTTTTTCAAATAACAAAGCATTTTATTTACATATAAACAGCAGACATCAAATATGTACAAGTATTACATTCCAATTATTTACAAATATTTACAAGTGTCTCATCTCATCCCAGTCAGTGTCCTTGCTGGTATTTTTTTCCCTTTATTTTTTGTTTTTTTTCTTTCCTTTTTATTTAGTTTTTTTTTTTTGCTACCGTTTTTCACTTTATTTAAAGGTTATACAGAAAAATAGGCGTTTTGAAATAAGACAACATTTTTTATTCATATTAAATCAGCAAACATGAAAAATGTTTTGGTTGATTTTTATTTGCTTCTTATTATTTGTTCGTTTCCATTTTCTTTCTATTTATTTTAAGGAAATAGAGAAAAATAAGGGTTTTGAAATAAGAAATCATTTTATTTACATCAAAACAGCAAACATCAAAAAATTTTTGGTTTATTTTTTTCTCTTTTTTATTATTTTTTTTTTTCGTTTCCATTTTCTTTCTCTGTATTTTAAGGTTATAGAAGTGTTTTGAAATAAAAAAAAATAATTTTGTTTACATTAAAACAGCAAACATCAAAAAAATTTTGGTTGATTTTTATTTGCTTTTTATTATTTGTTCGTTTCCATTTTCTTTCTCTTTATTTTAAGGCAATAGAAAAAAATAAGGGTTCTGAAATAAGAAACAATTTTATTTACATTGAAACAGCAAACATAGAATTTTTTTGTTTTATTTTGCTTTCCTTTTTATTATTTTTACGTTTCCATTTTCTTTCTCTTTATTTTAAGGTTATAGAGAAAAATAAGTGTTTCGAAATAAAAAAAATCATTTTATT